>NW_027187494.1:0-175733 GCF_041381155.1 Argopecten irradians | reverse complement strand
CTTGAAGTTGAAGAGACTGCCATGTGACAACTGGTTTCATCCAGCGTGCTTGAAGTTGAAGAGACTGCCAAAGTCAAAGACATGGTATTGTCCAAAATGTAGAAGGGAAAAGAAAAAACAAAATACGGTGTGATTCCTTGAGTCGATGAACAATGCGTCTCTGTGTATACAGATATACATTACACATGTGAACTGTTTGCGAGAATCAAACTGTATGACTTTGATGCACTCACTTGTGACTTGTATTACGCAATGATATGTAAATATGTATATTTATTTTAAATTGATATCTTTTTTGAAATAGTTCTATTCCATTTAATAATTTTCACACTGTTCTGCTGATATCGTGATGATATATAATGCCAAAATTTCATTACGACTGACATGACTCGTTAGTTATTTATATATCTTGATTTGTCCACTTATTGCATGATTAGAGGTTTTGTTTAGAAACTGGAAATATATGTATATCCATGCATAGATGAAATTACATTATTTTTTTATGAGAATTTGCAACATTTTGAGGAATACCAGGTATTGTTTGTGTAATTTAATGCAGATTTATGTATTTTATACAGATATTCTCCTCTAAGACTGTATAGAAGTTAATTTAAATTGTGATAATATATATGCTGGGGTGATAATGTCTTATAAAGTTGTGAAATCACAGATGTGTCCTGTATAGAAGGTTAACTTTAAATTTATATATGTGATATGGCCTATACATGTATATAGAAGGTAAATATAAAAAGAAGGTTAAACTTTAATGAGATATGTCATTAATATATATGCGAAGAAGGTTAAACTTTAATGTGATATATCCTATATCGAAGGTAAATATATACTGTGCATATGCACAGGTTAAACTTATCTGTGATATGTCCTATATAGAATGTAAACTTAAACTATACGAATGGTATTTCATACAAATACAGGAAGGTTATATTTATGCTGAAGTGATATATCTTAAATGGTGCAGATTTTGTTAATATATGTTGTTGTTCCTAATAAATTATTGACTTTTTCAGTTAGAAATTATTTTGGTTTTCTTTTGCTTCTTCAGATTTATAAATGTTGTATTAACTGTGAGATATTTTATGAACTATCTCAAGTTGTAAATCTGCTGAAATCAGTACATCTGGTATATATATGGTGTATGGATCCTGGAAGTGCAATGATTTATTGCGATACATGTATATTTTTTTACAATATAATATTTGATACACTTATGATCAGGTACACTGTTTTTAAAATATGATACATTGAAACAGATTTTTTTTTTTTTTTTTTTAAATTAATGACTGGAATAGTTTGAAATCTTTTTACATGTTTGAATAAAATGACATGTTTTGAATCTAAATGCAATTTAACTTTGAATTTGCAAGAAGTGGTAAAGTAAGTAAAGATGATTATTGGTGTATCATAAATTATTGTATTGTAGCAAAATATTGTGATACATATATCCAGACATCAGTGTTCAGTTCCTCTATATCGCGCGATATATCTTGCATAGACATGTGGCAGGTACCAAAAAGTTACATCTGTTATTGTTAATGTACTTGTCACATTATGGTAACTCTATTATCACGATAAAGATCATTTTCATTTTTAAATAAAATAATTTACCATAATTTGACAAATTCATAGACAGTCACAGATAATTATTAGTATTACACATACTGTATTCAACCCAGAAAGGGCCCCTCTCCCATTTTTTAAGCAATAACTTCATGCCGAAAATACGGCAACAGTTTCTTTTATTGATTTTCCCCCCCAAATTAACTGTTTACTAAGTATGTGCAAGTGATATTGTGAAAATGTAGTCCACATTAAAGAAGTGGACTCTTATTGGGTCGAATACAGTAATCTTTAACTGAAGATTTCAAATTAAGAAAACAACTCTTTGGTAGAAAATGATCTCAAATTTATTAAATTAATATCAATATCAGCCTAGGAATATTCAATTCCTATGGCCAGATTAACCACAGACTTTGAAACCATAAAATTTTAATTAATCACATTTTCAGTACAACATCCATCACTTATTCACTCTTTGTATACAATGCCTAAACTTAGATTAGTTAAAGCTGCACAAACAGTTATCAATTTATCACAACTTGATTCTGTTGATCCCAAACTTTCGTCTTTCAAACTTTGTACACATCGAACTGGCATTGTTCCTTTCAATATGGTAAATCTGTTCTTCATTAGTCCTATTACTCTCTCGATATGGATTCTTACAGACGATATTTTCCTTGATGACTCAACCTCTGAGGCAGGCAATTGTTTTTTACCTTTGGTGAATGCAGGGGTAATTAATTGGGCTGAGCACTTAGTAGCAAAGTCTTCTGCTAGCATGAAGCCACGATCTGCCAAAATCTGATCACCGGGTAAGTGAAACTGTGGACTTATAAAATTGGACTCGCGCACAATTTGGACATCTGAAACACGACCTCCCCATGCTTTAGATAAAAAGTTAATGGATCCTAGTGGGCTGCAGGAAATGAACACTTTCACTGTGGTATGTCTCTTATAGCTACTAAAACATTGTGCCCTAGCTAATAAGTTTCTAGGAGCTTCCATGAAGATTTCAAAACAATCAATAATAGATGTTAATCGAGGAAACTTTTCTTTGAACACAGGTGGAATGGTTTGGAAAATTGTTTCTCTATCTTGCCATTTCACAAAAAAAACCTATTTTGGCATGCAACATATCTATCCACTTCCAAAAATAATCCACCATCGTTGTTTTGGGGATCCCTTTCACATGTGCAAGAAAATCAAACGAAACATTGTGTCGCAGCTTAACAAGGGTAAGGAATAACTGTTCCTGCAGTGGTAGTTTCTTGTTCGTGGCCTTCACAAACACACTAAGGAACAGGAAAATTTTCAAAAATGCTCCCCAGCTGATGCCTATCATGTTTCTACATAAATCATCATTGCCATTTACACTTTCTGACGATAAAGATGAAGCACTTATCAGTTTCTCAAGAGATTTTACCTCTTCACGAGCTTCATCACGCTCACGCCTCAAGTTATTTATCTCCATATAGAGCATTTCCCTCTCTGATGTTTCCAGTGGCCTCTGCATAGGGGTTTGAGGGTCAATATCTCTCCTATTAGAAGATTCACTGTCTGATTGAGATGCTATGCTGTCGACATCTTCTTCATCCTGATCAGTAGGTGAATCCACATGTTCTGACTGAGGATCATCAGTTGTTACTTTTTCTTTCTCAGTGTTGATCTCGGGCTCATTCAATTTCAGTTTCTTTCTTGCATGTGATATGTGCACATCTAATTAAAAGAGAAAAACAAAAGGCATTGAAACCCTTGATCTATATTAATTTTAATCACTAATTATTTCAAATCGTATTTAATATTTTGAGTTTAATTGTTTAAAACTCCAAACAAAAATACCTCCATAATCTTGTGTATATAAAAGCCTAAGCCAACAGAATAAAAAACAAAACGTAATGGTACATGTTTTTCACATAACTGGGGTTAATTATACTTAATTCACAAAATTAAAACCAAGAATAAGTCGTAATAATAGAATTATTGTTCAGCTTAAACATAACATAATATTTTACATATATATTCAGCTCAAAATGTAAAATTTACATCACAGGAATATCAATATTTATAAAAGATATACATGTATATAGTAAATAGTTTTACCTTTACTAACTTAGGTAAGTTAGGACAGATCAATCATGGAAGCTGTGCCTAGAGCTAATTTCCAAAATGATACTTTGTTTTAAATCACCATTAATTTATTTTGAACTTCAATGTATATTATTAAATATTGATGAAAATTTGATGTGTTTAATTAACTAACCTGAATTTACGTTTGCCGATCTTTTCATGACTCTCTGATAGCGGTCCATCTTTCCTGTAGACTTAGCCGACTTTGACTGGTAATAACTGTTTTCATTGTGAGGGAAGACAGAAGGCACATAATCGGGGTGACGAGGATCATTTACTTTCTCGCCTAAATGATAAAACAAGAAGATGTTAGTGAGATTCGTTTTAAAATCAGAAAACCAAAATATTAACGCACTATACAAATACAATATTACTGTAGTAGGTACAGAAATATAGTTAATATGAGAAAACAAAGCCACATGATCGTCGACAGAGTGGTCTTGTGAACCTATTTAGCCTCGGCCTGTTATATCATTATTCAGGTCAATTATGTGTTTGTTTACACGTATAACAAAATTTATTGAAATAAAATTTATCTTCGCCACAAAAACGTTTTAAAGAAATAACTGAAATGGTATCATATCACATATCTCACCGGAAATAAAATGTGCCGAACAGACGTAACAATGAGCAGAAGAGGGTGACCAAACTTTGCTATTGTTTACTGTGCCGTCTGTATTCAAAAACGCTCTGTTGATGGCTGACAACCACTTGGCTCGTCGATTAGTATCTGATGGTATAATGTAAAACTGACGATCCGGATTTTTCTTCTTGTTTGAGGTGCATCCCGACACGCAACAGCTTTTCGGCATTTTCTCGGCTTTACCCCCAAACAAATATGGCGGCTTTGTTTCCGGGTAGGGTCACGTGACAAATACCCGGATGACCGACTTCGAGAATATATAAAGGATCTGACAATATCCCATAGGGGGTCACGTCCAGATGACCTTTATATATATACCACGTGGTCTTCAAATAAGATACATTTTCTACACTTTGTCAAATCCATTGAAAACGATATTTCGTCCCAGTATACATATACAACTAGCTTTATTGTTCACTTTGGGCGAGATGACTACGTAAACAAAAATAATTCTGACAGTTTTTTTCAAACTATTTCGTCCCTGAAATTCTCAGTCAAAATTTTGCAAGTAGCAATTTGATTGGCCTTTTCCAAAGGTCACCTGGACATGACCCTCAATGGGATTTTCTCAGATCCTCCTATCAAACGTAGTGATCATAAGGATCTGTATTTTAATCAGATTGAGATTAAACATGAACTCTTACATGGCAACTATAAAGTGACTGCGTCAAAACCGGCAATTATTAGTGCTTTAGGGGCCATTCCAAAGTCATCTTCTAAAGTACGCCTAATCCATTAGGCCAGTAGACCATCTAAATTATCACTAAATGACCACATTTTATCGGATTGTTCATGCGAGTATATGGATTTACAGGAGGCCACGAAGCATATCACCCCGGAGTGTTATATGGCTAAAGTAGACCTTAATTGTACCTGCTGCCCCTATTGCATGATCGTAAATGGCGACTAAATTTAGGATCTTATCATTTCTCTTTTTCCTAACTGACTTTAATATTTCCTAATGCCTCCCTTGGCACCGCCTCACTTTTGGCCTTGAGTTGAGCGTTCGCCCCTGTGAGGAAGGCTTTGGGTTCTGTTCACTGGCCGAGACACACCAAAGTCTATAAAAGTGGTAGTTTCTGCTCCTGCTTAACGCTCAGCATACAGGGAGTGGGACAACTGGTTCGCTCGTTGTCAGTATAATGTGACCAGGTGAGGTGTGTTGCTTGGTGTCTTCGGCGGCATGCTTCAGTGATATAGCACTATTAAAAGGGCAACAATTGAAAGGAAGTGTTGAGGACTGCGAATATATAATATGTCCAGAGATGTTCAATTTCTCACACAATTGGTAGAATAGTTTCTGCTATTCGTAGTTATTATTAGTTCACCCCTAGTTACACTGAAGAAGGATTTAAAAGAGTCCATGAAGGCAGCGTTCGCAGCCGGCACTCAAAAAAATCTCCAAACTCAATAAAAGGCATATTTCTTGTTTGTTTTGCGAAGCCTTTGGACTGGTAGCCATTCCCACTTATACAGAAGTTTTGTGTTTCTTTATTCAATTTTTAAGTCGTTCCATGAAAAGTTCAGACTCGATGAGAAATCATGTTAGTGGGGTCAAATAATTGCATTTATTGTCCGATATCCCCTTTGACGTCAGGAGTTATGAGGTTAATTTGGCCTTGAGAGGTATTTCTAGGCTTAACCCACACCTCCCTGTCCAGGCAGCCCTAATCACCCCCTCAATTCTCCAGGATATTTACAGAGTCTTGGATTTGTCCGACCCTTCTCATGCCAGCTTCTGGTGTCTCTTCCTTTTCGCCTTTTTCTTATTGGTAAGGAAATCTAATTTGGTGGCAGAAACTGTCAATACTTTTTATAGGACGAAGCAATTGCTTAGGCAGGATGTTTATCAAGAGGGCAACTAACTACTAGTGGTTTTAAGGACGTTCCGAACAGTGATCGAATGCGCCGTTCGTTCGGACCTCCTCGGGTCAACGAGTACATTCGGAACTGCAAATGAAAACTCTTTTGTGACTAAGATTATGAAGAATACCGATCTATATGTTATCCGTCTAACGATATCTTACATTTTAAGGTTAAAATCAGGATAGTATAGTCGATAAACGGCGTATTTGTCGATATTGTACTTAGTTCGGTTTGCCGAAAGCTTGATACCGAGTGAAAACCAAAGTTTGTACGGTAGGTGTAGGACCTAGTTTCGACAAACTAGAAAAAATAATGTTGTCAGATCTTTGAATTTGGCTAGGCTAATATAACATGAAGCTACATGTATCTTTTGAGAAGCACATTACATAACTCATACAAACGGACTGATATATACCGAAACTGTCTCGATCTTGTACTGAATAAAATGAGATTTCATAACAATCAATTGATTAAAACATTTTCTGTTCAACTCCGTTAAGCTGTGAATATTTGACACTTAATATACATGTGTTTTAAGGGAGATGCATAATGAAATCAAGATATTCCAATTTTGCCGAGTAATCCTCTAGTAAAAAACTAAAGATACAGAAATATATTCATCTCCCCATCGCCCTACCCCTGTTTTTCATTCAATTTGTACAAGCTAGTATATTTCATGAATGTTGCGTATGTAGATGTCTACATGTATCATGTTTAGCTAATATGATCCTCAATAAGCACTAACACGTTCGGGAAACAAGATTTTATTTACTGTATACATGTACGATAAGACATTGGCCTAACTACTGTAATTAGATGATGCGTGTATTCCCCCTTTTGAGAAAATGCATGGAAGTACTCTAATTAAGTTGATCAAATACTATATGTAAGCGCCAAATTCAAATTTATGCTTAAATATCTGCCTCAAACGACTATTGAAGCTAAGATATCTTGACGATAGATTTGTTTGTTTGTTTGTTTGATTAATTAACGTCCTATTAACAGCTATCGTCATGTAAGGACGGCCTCCCATGTATGCGGTGTGTTGCGTGTATGTTGTGCGAGGTGCGTGTTTCGGGAGACTGCGGTATATTCATGTTGAGTCTTCTTGTATAGTGGAACTTTTGCCCTTTTTATAGTGCTATATCACTGGAGCATGCCGCCGAAGACACCAAGCAACACACACCCCACCCGGTCACATTATACTGACAACGGGCGAACCAGTCGTCCCATTCCTTTTTTGCTGAAAGATAGATTTTGATAAAATATTTTTCCGCTAAAACAATACAAGAGATCCCAGAGGGATCTTGGCGCCCACCAAAGAATGATCTATGTCTGACAATGGAAAGAGGGATCTTTTCTCTGCTTTTCAAACTTTTGCAAACATACTACATATAAAATTTGAGACAGATCGCTTCAGTACTTTCTGAGAAATAGCAGTAACAAACTTCAACTATCAAAATCCAAGATGGCTCCTTGGCGGCCATCTTGTAAATCGATCGGTCCCAAATCGAAATATGCACAACTAGGGCCATAGAGGAACCTATATATATGAAATTTGAGACAGATTCATTCAATACTTTCTGAGAAATAGTGATAACAAACTTTAACTATCAAATTCCAAGATGGCAGCCTGGCGGCCATTTTGTTGACCGATCGATCCAAAAACGCATTATGCACAACAAGAGCCCTAGGGAAACCTACATATGAAATATGAGAAAGATCCCTTCAGTACTTTGTGAGAAATAGCGATAACAAACTTTAACTATCAAATTCCAAGATGGCAGCCTGGCGGCCATTTTGTTGACCGATCGATCCAAAAAACGCATTATGCACAACAAGAGCCCTAGGGAAACCTACATATGAAATATGAGAAAGATCCCTTCAGTACTTTGTGAGAAATAGCGATATTAATCTTTAACTATCAAAATCCAAGATGGCTGCCTGGTGGCCATTTTGTTGACCGATCGATCCAAAAACGCATTATGCACAACTAGGGCCCTAGGGGAACCTACATATGAAATTTGAGAAAGATCCCTTCAGTACTTTCTGAGAAATAGCGATAACAAACTTTAAGTATTAAAATCCAAGATGGCTGCCTGGCGGCCATCTTGTTAACCGATTGGTCCCAAAATGCAATATGCACAACTAGGGCCCTAGGGGAACCTACATATGAAATTTGAGAAAGATCCCTTCAGTACTTTCTGAGAAATAGCGATAACAAACTTTAAGTATCAAAATCCAAGATGGCTGCCTGGCGGCCATCTTGTTAACCGATTGGTCCCAAAATGCAATATGCACAACTAGGGCCCTAGGGGAACCTACATATGAAATTTGAGAAAGATCTCTTCAGTACTTTCTGAGAAATAGCGATAACAAACTTTAAGTATCAAAATCCAAGATGGCTGCCTGGCGGCCATCTTGTTAACCGATTGGTCCCAAAATGCAATATGCACAACTAGGGCCCTAGGGGAACCTACATATGAAATTTGAGAAAGATCCCTTCAGTGCTTTCTGAGAAATAGCGATAACAAGAATTGTTAACGGACGGACGGACGGAAGGACGGACGGAAGGACGGACGGACCACGGACAAAAAGCGATTTGAATAGCCCACCATCTGATGATGGTGGGCTAATAAAATCAAGGATTGTCTAATGGGTAATTAAAGTAGAATCTTTACACGGAATTTTACCCATATTCATTTTTCAGATATTATATCCGGGCAAAATAATGGCTTATTTGTGCCAATTCTTAGCTTTGTATAGTATTAAATCGGTGGCATCGTGACATAAAATTAACTGGTATAACACTTTATATTATCAGACTATTACACTTTATAATATTCAAAATATAAGATGTTCTTTATAAAAATATTACCGCTCGATTTCGGTCAAAAATATAATTGTGAAAAAAGTCATTTTTAGGGGGTAGGGGTATAGAAAGGCTAATTACTCAAAAATTCCGCGGTCAATTTTTTTAATAATCTTTCATCATAACCCAAACACCTTATTATGTGGACAAAAAATAAAGAAAATTAAACGACACAATTTTTTGAAATTAGGTTTTTAAGTTGAAATTCAAATGCAAAAATTGGGCCTTTTTAGGCCTCATTTACACGTATTCGCGTGAAAAAGTCACAATTATTGTATTTTTAAGAGTGGAAACGACATTGAGGTCATTGTTAGCCATATGAACTTACACATTAAAGATAAAAAAATGTTGTTGTTTGTAATATTTCAGTCAATTACGAACCTTTGAAAATATGTGTGAAATTGTATTTTGAGAAAAAACAGACGGTAAAGTAGGGTTATTGAGAGTACAATATTTCCAAAACCGCACGGTAAAATTTCAAATAAAAGCTTTAATAAACAGTTTATTAACCGATCTTTCAGTGAGCAAATTTTAAAGAAAATTAAAAAAGGGGAAGTTTTTGGGCCTAACTGTATCGAACCACCTTAAAGTGGTCCAAAACTAATCAGTTCGGCCGTCGTTTGGTAAGATCCCCACTCATTGCCATCCACAAGTCTCCTCTCTGTCCTTTCAAGGCCATCAAACACATGTGTGCCCTGCTTCCAGCAGCCCTTCCAGCCCGGCTTTCTTGCTTCCTGAGGGTAAAAAAATTAGGCCAGTTACATATCCCAAGCTTCAGAGCTTTCTGCAGGATTCGTTGGCTCGAACAGGCTATAACAGTAAACTTTTCTCGTCCCAAAGCTTTCGGAGAGGGGCGCCAGTTGGGCTTTTCGTTGTCAGGTTCCGGGGGAACTTATTCAGATTCACTGAGATTCGGCCAGCGAGGTATATAAGGCTTATCTTGATTTTTCTTTAGAGGATAAGTTAGCCGTTTCTAGGCATGTTAGGGACGCCACGATAGTTAATCAGAACTCGTTGACTGAATGACTGTGGGGCCGATGGCTTGGCGGTAGATGATGATGTATTTTTCAATGGTGCATGTGCAAGTTATGTTTTGTGAATATGGCAATGGATGTATGTGCTTCCAATCTGATCGAAATACAGATCTAACGTAGTGATAATAAGGATCTGTATTTTAATCAGATTGTATGTGCTTCATATTTATTAGTCGCAAGCTTCCAGTGTGTTGATTTGTGCTAAATCTGCTAGTTTGCTTAATATATGTTGTTTTCATGTAATATGTTTATAAGGGGGTGCAGTGCTTTCACTAGTTAATTGCTGAAATGTATATGATGGACTTTAGTGATTACATTCAGCTGCAGTGACATTATCCAAATATGTGGACCACTGCACCTCTTTCTTGTGTATATAACTGTCTTTTCATTTAATTCATTCCGGCACAATTTCAGTCGTTTGATTGTTTATCGATCAATAGGGAGGTGGAGAATTTACTACTTGTGGTTTAGTTCTTACTTGTCTTTTTCTGATCCTGTTCTTTTAGATACAGTCATTGTTTATATCTTGATATAAATGCCTGCTTTGTAGTTTGATCCTAAATGACCAAGTTAGTTGCCGATGAGCCATAAAACTCAAACAAACAAATCCAGTCTCTAGGCCTCTTAGTTATTTTCAGTCTACTTGAACAAACTTGGTAGTCATTCGTCCAAGCTAGTCACAGGCTCAATATTAGGTCTCTAGGCCTCTTACAGGTAGGGCGTTAGAATTGTACATGGTGCCCTTACTGCATGATCGTAAAAGGCGACTTTATTTAGGATCTTATCTTTTCTCTTCTTATTATTCCTTACTAACTTTATATTTCCTAGTGCCTCCCTTGACACCGCCTCACTTTTGGACCAATCTGATTGAAATACAGATCCTTATACCCACTCCGTTCAATAGAGGATCTGACAACATCCCATAAGGGTTCGTGTTCGGATGACATTTTTAGCACATGTACTCCAGATCAAATACATTTTCTACACATTGCTCCGTCAATTCGTCCCAGTATACATATACATTTACTTTTGTTGTGCTCTTTGGCGAGATGACTACGTACATTAAAATAATTCGGTCAGCAATTTCAAACGTTTTCGTCCGAAGTCAAGATTCTGGCAGTGCAAATTTGATAGGCCATCTGAACGTGACCCAAAGGGTGCGCTCGACTGGCTGTGCGGAACCTGTTTGGAACATTAAGTTGTCAAGCGAGTGTAAAAGAACACGTCCGGAACTTGTTCTGCACAGATTCCGACTGTTCCTGCCACAGAGGTGGTGCAAACAGGACAACTATGTCATTGAAGATGGCTGATGCAGGGTAGGTGATAGGTTTGCAAGAACACGTTTTCGCTATCTCGTGCCAATATTGTACAGTTGTTACGGCAGTAGCGGATCATCGGCTAAACACTGGTTACACAGAATTGGTTAATCTAATAAACATATTATTTGAAATGATTTAGGGGGCATTTGTTTACACGTAAATTCACAATAGTCATTGCTTTTGTATTTCACGTAAAGACAAGAAATAGGTTATTTTCTTATTACTGGGGTCCTCTTGTTTACCGATGGCCGCCATCTTGGAAATGTACGGTTCGATAAAGAATTAAAAAAACAATATAATTCAAATTGGACAGTAAATATGTTTTTTTATTAATTGACGAATGATGATGTTTTGTTTCAGAATCACGTATGTACTTGTAATGTAACATATCCTTTACAATGATTTGATATCTTGTGTCAGATTTATCGGCTATAACGGATCAGTGTTTCGTGTGCGCAGGCGTATGCATAGCAAGCACGTGCATTCACGATTTCGAATTTCGAACCTGAATTATAGCTAAGAAGAGGAGCGACGAGAAACAAACAGGTAACTCAAGTGCTGAATATGAATTATCCCTAATGTTGCCCCATTGAAAATAGAATGTCACGTGATTGTTTTTGCACTAAAAATAGAATGTAAACATTAGTCGTGTTGGTTAAATATCTCTGTTAGCAGGCAAGTTGCAAACTCTTTCACTGTTCATGAATAGTGTCGAAACATCATATGTTAATAGTGTGTGCTTGTTCAAATTTATAACAAATATGATGCATTTTACAGTGGCTACCTTCGGTGGCCTAGTTGGTCTAGTCGCTGCGAACACATGTGAGCCTAAACAATGCATGTAATTTGTAAACACTCACTGTTGTCATTGACAGCCTATGGTCCTTGGTTACGAATAATCCACGCAATCCTCGACACATTATATAAATCCTAATTGTTACGACACAGTATTGTTTGCCAAAGTGTTTCCTCACAAAATATCTACATCGAGTCACTTGCAAAACGCTCACTTGTCAGGATGTGACGTGGTTGTGACGTATATTTTTCTTAGGGGGTCGTCTCAAACTCAAACGCACTGGGTTATTCATTATGCGACAAAGCACCGTTGTAGACAAGCTTTATATTATAATTACGACTTCGACTGATTATAGAGCTTATTATCAGAGCCCTAACCCACTCCAAAATAAATGAAATAACAAAAGGGCAATTGTTAATTACTTTATTTGTCCTCTAGAGACGATTCGTAAAAACACGTGAAAAGAATGTAATAGTTAGAAGAGTTATTTCCCTTACACCACACGTTAATTAAAAGAATATTGGAACACTTTTCTACAATTAAACAGAGAGCTTGAATTCAAATAAAAATCTGCAAGATGTCTTGTTAAGTTTATTTGATTTATTAATAAAACAGTTCTTTAAAAGATGATTAGGGCAACCTAGACTAATCACACATTATCAATAATTTTGATATCAAGACAAAATATAAAAATACACAAGTTTGTAAAAATCAAGTACATTTATATAATTCTAGAAGTTTATAATATTATAGAATAAAAAATAAAACACTAATTAGTACAATCTATTGCAATTTCTATACACCTGAAAGGCCCCACTAATTTCCCGAAACAAAAATTAAAATGTTTCTTTAAAAAAAAAAAATTTTACAAAGAAAATTCACTGAATAATTGATGTTAACAGTGCAGATTTATTTCGATGTTTAGTCATCTGACACAGTGATAGTCAACTAATGTGAGGTAATTATAACGAAGTCGGGATTACATAAGACGACCCGCGTTATAAAAATTAACATTTAGTTGTTGTTTTTTTTAATTAAAGTGAACAGTCGGGCAAGGATGTTTTTTTTTTTTTTTTTTTTTTTTAACTTTTGGAAGGCCAATGAACGCATTTAGACGGGTTTTCTTTGCCCGACTATTCACTTTAAATTGTTCAGAGGATAATGATAAGTGAAGTATTAACGGTATGCTAATAACTTTTGCAACTCCGTCTACAATATTAACAATCTCGTGTTATGTTCCCCTTTTTGGAAAGGTAGTGCCTTTAATGATCATGGGCGTATTATAGAACTTTGATTCATATAATATGGACTTTTATGCTCTCTGACAAATATCACATATATTCATACCTCCTCCTGCCCTCAGTCCATTAAATTATTTTTGATCCGCCATTGATTCAAAATCGTTTTAATAGCACACTTCAGTTTAGGACTCTAGTTCTTTCACAATATTATAATTCGCTTACCAATACACATTTTTGTCATGAAGTTAACCTAAATATAAGTCATTTCATAATTGAAGTTTGTTTGTTTTATAGTAATCACATGATGGGAAAGGCTAGGAAAATATCAGAAAAGCGTCCCCAGCAACTACGAGGCGGATATCCCTTGTCCCCTGGAAGAGGCACCAGAGTCAGGAAGGCCTTATTTGAGGTACAGCAAAAAAAGTTATCATTGCGGGATGCATCTAAGCAGTATGGTTTTCCTTTTGGTTTTCTCCAACGAAGGCTTTCGGGCGAAGTTGAAGTGGACAAGAGGAAAGGTCCTAGGCCTGTATTTAACAAGGAAGAGGAGGTAGCTATGGCTACATGGTTGAGGGAGATGGCAGAGCGAGGGATGGGTTTGAAACCTCAGGAGTTTTTGGACTTCGTGCAAGGAGTTGTTAGGAAAGAGGGAAAACCGAATAATTTCAAGGATGGTAGGCCTGGCCATGATTGGTATTATGCCTTCATGGCCAGGAATGCCGAAGTGGTAGAGCCCAGGAAAGAGACACCTCTCGAAATGTGCTGGGCTAAAGTTAACAAGACCAAATTGGATACCTGGTTTGTTAACTTTAGACAATTTCTATCAAACCACGACCTCTTAGACAAACCAAAGAGAATATGGAATGCTGATGAGACGGGGTTCAGCATGGGAAGTGTGCCTGGCAGAGTGATTGGTCCACTGAAGAGCAACGGTCATAAGGTCCCCCACGTATCTGGAGGACACAGTAAACAGCGGCATACGGTGATGTTTTGCGGGAATGCCAGCGGCGATATCATTCCTCCTTATTTTGTGTATTCTGAGCCAAAACCCAAGGGTTACAATCCAATGACCGGAGGAATTGATGGGAGCAAAGTTTCTTATACTAAGAAAGGATGGATGGACACTGCCACGTTTAAGACTTTTCTTTCTCATTTTGATGAACATGCCGGTACGGACAGGCCAGTCGTTCTTCTGGTTGACGGAGTCAGCAGTCATGTTGACCTGTCTGTTCCAGGACGCTCGAGACCGTGGCATAGAACTGTATAGACTGGTTGCCAACGCCACCCATCTGATGCAGCCTTTAGATAAAGGAGTGTTTGGTCCACTGAAAACCAGATGGCATCAAGTTGTCCGTAAGCACACCAGAGAGAACCCGGGATGTCCAATTGGCAAGCAAACGTTTGCAGAGAAACTGAAGGAGGCCTTTCTTCTATTTTACAAGCCATTGACGGTCATCAACAGCTTCAGATCATCAGGTACGTATTTACAGCAGCACTGTTGATAAAAGTTAATATTTGTGTCAGTAACATATAAAACATATGCATCATAATGGGAATCATAATAATGGGGATCATAATAATGACAAAAGTGTCATGATAAATTGTTTTCATATACTGATAAAGACCAAAATCATCCTTGAAAATATTTGTAAATTGATCATTTACGTACATGTATATGAATACTGGTATACGATTGATTATTATTTTATCGATTGACTTTCCTCTTTTCAGGTATATATCCAGTAGACAGTACCGTCATATCTTGCCAGGTTGTGAAACCTAGTTTGACATTTTCCACCACTGAAGACATACCACTACCAGAACACAATGATGAACAAGCTGATAAGACGACTGAAGTTACCAACCCTGCCATGGACGCATTGGATACACTGAAGAGTGTTCTCGACACTCCTACAAAGGACAGATACCAATGTAGGATAGATGAAGGCTGGGACATCTCTGGACTTTCGCCCTGTTTTGATGCATACAGAAAACTGCATTTCAAAGTAAAGTCTGTATCAACAGCCTCTCCTATTCCTATGTGCGAGACACCAGGTCTGGATTTGCTAGCCAGCACCGCAGCTGCAACCAGTTTACTCGAACAACCACACCAAAGCCAGCAGCCCATATCCCCGGTTCTACAAGAGGCCCTTGTCCTTCCGAAGGTTTCACCTAGAACACCAAAGAGAAAAACACCAAGTAGTGCATTGCCGGACAACTTAACATCAAATGAGTGCATCAGGACAATGGCACTGAAAGGTATTGAGAAACTTAGAGTGTTTGCTGAAAAGGAAGAAAAGGCTAAAAGAACTTATCTAAAAGCATCAGCCAGCAGACAATCAAAGAAATCAAAAGTTCCGGTACACACCAAAACGACAAAAGACATGGTCCGAGAAGAAGACATTCAGTGCATGGGATGCCACATGACATGGGGGGAGGATATCGACATTGGTGACGGTTCAACATGGATCCAGTGTGATGACTGCGACAAATGGATTCATGCCGATTGCTGCTCTGATGAGGATGGCCAACACAATGAACACTTTCAGTGTCCAGAATGTCGATGATCGTCTAACATAAGACTGCACGATGGGTCGTTGATTAGTCTATAGGCCCGTGTAGTAGGCTGTACTAACTACAAGTACCTGTGTACCTATGCATGTACATTGACACACATCGTATTATTGGCTTTTCATTGTATTATGTTGTAGGAATAACATGAAACTCCGATAACCATGAAAACCACCTCTCGTGTGGGTCTCCATTGGCACAGACATCTTGATCAAGGCAACAAGATGTATATTTGTTGCAAGTCATATTCATTAAAATATGAAAAAGTAGTAATGATGAATTGAAATATGACATTAAATTTAAATTTTACTGATTGTACAGTGTGTGTTGTTTGTTGTTGGTTTTTTTTCAACTTTTATGAAATATTCATTAACAACAATACATCGGACTATTTATATTAGATACAATTAACCAAAAGTCATTCTATACTAATTTTCAATATTCTTCAATGAAACTTGCACATTTCTATTGGCTTTAAATTAACAAAATTTAATCACATACTGATGCATTTGATTTCAGTTTAAATGGAAATATGACAGATATGACATTTTTAAATGAAATATAACTTCAACATATTGAACACATCAGTATCAAAAGATATTCATTCTTTTTCAGCAAAGTTCCAATACCAAGGAGGAGATATCCCAAACAACAGTTGTGTTGGAGAAGTCTCTGTGATAAAAGGCTACCATGTTTATCAGATTAGGCCTCCTATGTTTCCAGGAGCGCCCTCACTTATCATAGACAGAGAATACACTAACATTAAAGATAAAAATGCGTGTCTAGTATGGATTCCTCCTTTAACATCCTACGAAACCAACTTATATGATACACTTACGGATGGGTCACGACAGCTCTACCTAAAGGATGTCGCAGGCCTGCCAGTAGGTCATGTACCAAGGTCACTGGCGGGTACATTTAGAGAAATACTTGATGGTAACGGTAGCATTACAGCAGAGGTGACGGGGGATCCAATACCCAGTTTTTCGCCATGGCCAGCCCAAAAAGAGCAAGAGGGAGGTGTAGTGGTCCCCTGTAACTACACCATCCAACATGCAAACAGAGTGTTTGTTTTGGACCTGTTAACAGAAACACTGTCTAAAATGCCTGAAGGAAAGTGCATGCACATCCGTTAGTCTCTTGGAAAATTAAAAAAAAATAAAATCAAACTAAACATATGCATGCATGTGTATACTCTTTTTAATCAATTATTCAGCGCTCTTATTTATTTTGTAATTTCTAAATGTAATTAAACATTGAAGATAAATAACTTTACAAATGTCGGGTAATGTGACGATGTTTTACAACGTTATTCAAACAAAATACATTTAATTTACGCTTTAACTTGTACAGATTTTGTCTTGTTCTTACTGCTAAAATGATCTCCTTATAGTCAATACGGATAATGGTTTGGTAGAGAAATGTGTATTTATGTACCAAATTAAAATAAAGATGTGGAGACTTTGAACAACAAAATATATTGAGCTATAAGTACATTTTACGAGAAGTGATATGGAAATACATCTTTGCATCGGATCTCTGGACAATAACGTGATTAACGTCACGTCATAAAAGTCAATAAGCTGTTCAATGTACTCACGCATCTGTTTGGCTGCTCATTGTATGCGTCCTTTCAGGATTGTCATATGAAGACCGGTTGCAGTTTTAGCGAGTTTGCAATTATAATAACGGTTCACAGTCATAACTACTCTTTAAAATTAGGTTTTGAGACGACCCTTGTCGCTTAAATCATGACAGAGAGGTCCTCCAGGGGGCGTGATCCGTTATAGCCGTACTGATCCGCTATAGCCGAATTTTCGGTAGGTTTTATTTTGCGTATTTCGTTTTGCATGATCAGTTCTATGAATTCTTTTTATTAAAATCTGATAGACATATAAATGTTCTTTATGAAAATATATGGTTTATGTTATGAAAAGTTTTGTGAACGAAAATTGCAGCGATTTTATGCAAAGTGATCCGCTACTGCCGTAACAACTGTATTAGTTTATGCAAAGTGATCCGCTACTGCCGTAACAAATGGTAAGGGGGCCATAATTTTATAAACTGCTGTACTTTAGGCAAGTTATTTCGTATCAGGAGAGTAAATACGGTAATTGGGTAAGTGGAGCAAGTTCACGTGATCTGTCGCGCGGGAAATAGAGTGCCCGGATTCAGCCTTTAAAGACTGATGTAACTTAATTCTCGTCTCCTCATCTTTTCAGATTCACCACATGCACAGATCTCGTGTAACATTTTAGGGGCTTCTCCGGGATTGCAGAGGAGAGCATTAAGAGGACAGATTGAAACATGGCAGAACCAGTGGTTGCACGGCGTCAAAAACTCCTAACGGCCATCAGAAGGAAGCTCTACCAAGTCGACTTGGCGGCAGTTAAACAGGTCGCGGCAAGTTTGGAACTTGATAAAGAGGAATGGCTAGATTTGGGGGGAGAAACGATGACGACTGATGTTATCATTGCTGCTGTGGAGGCAAGGATGGAGAAAAGCCTAAAGGAAGACGATAAAGGTATCACACTTCTGACCTTTACTTTTGGATGTCTCCTAGAACAGAAAATAAACTTTGAACAAACTCCTGAAACTCGAGGTGTTGTTTCAGTTTCAACAAACAGATCCTGGCGGAAGGATTTCAAAATTCACGGCCAGTTTGATGATGCAGAAGGGAACATTGGGTATATGAGTTTCCTGCGACAGGTTATGGTGGCGGAGGAGAAGGGTCACACTGAGAGTGAACTTAACAGTACTTCAGCTAGAATTCGAGGTTACTTGGAGGGACGTCATGATCTCACTTACCAATTATCCAAACCACAATAAGAACATTCTTTCAAGAGAAGACCGCTACAGAACTTTAACAAGATTTGTGTACTTTAGTACAGGGTCAGAAAGAAACTGTACAGGATTTTGTCTTCCGAGCGTTAGAACTCCAACAGAAAATTCTCTTTTCATCCAGAGAGGACTGTAGTAGCTCGTATAATGACGTGTTGCTTAGCAAACAATTCAGACAGGCTGTGTCTACAGGAATTCGGGAAGAGGCCATCAAGTAAGAAATACACCAGGCCTTAGAGAGTTCAGCCAATGATGAAGCCTTGCTGAAAACTGTGAATGATATTACCAAACGCCACATGGAGAGACAAAACAAAATTGGGAAGGTAGACGTGAAGTCCACCTCAAGTTCTACTTCTGGAATCTCCGAAAATATGTTAAAAGAACTACAAGCATTGCGTGTAGAAGTAAAACAACTTAAGAGCTTGCATGGAAATCTTAATAAGAGCGGAGATGTTAAGATGACAGACAAACCCAGTCAGAGTTCGCAACGGTCACCAGCTGGTCAACGCCCGAAACACGTGTGTGGCGAAAAATAGGCCTTACCGTTATGTCATGTGTAACACATGTGCTTCGCTGTACGTGTGTTGTTATTGTTAACGTTAGGCAGACGCTTCATTGTCGGGGTAGTATACAGTGTAAGCGTTTCGGTGACTTTAATGTAGCGAACACCTTTTATAAGTTAATTAAACCAGAGGAGTTCCAAGAGAATTACGATGATTGCCGCTAGGGGCGCTGCTTTCTCTCGCAGTATAAAAGGGACAGTAGTCGTATTGTATAGCTGTTGAGGTTAGAGCTTTGCAGCTCTTAGCTATACGTAGGGTGGTACACACATATCGACTACAGGTCGCGAGTTACTCGCGACATCAGCTCACGACCACTAGCTAGGTAGTCGTGAGTATAGGGTTAATAACAGCTAGCTGCATTAGCGTTGGTGACACGCTCGCAGTCAGCGGGCTACAAGCTAACAGTGTGTCGGTGTACACGTTTAACGACAGATCAGCACTGAGTGGGTGTATTGCTTGTGTCTTCGCGGCTGCTTCAGTGAATTATAAAAGGGCAAAAGTTCCACATACAAGAAGTCATGAATATACCCTCTCCGAAACACGCACCTCGCACAACATTTACATGGTAGTAGCAGTTAGAGGTACTGTCGCTCTATATAGGAGTTGTATCTACATTGTAGTACAGAGCTGTCATCATTGCTCATCTAATTCAATTTGCCAAAATCCGCACTCGGCGTCTAGCTTCGAAAAATATTTCACATCAGACACTTTTGAGGTGACGTCATCAATTGTCCGCATAGGGTAGTGCTCGCGCTTTATCACACGGTTTAAATCTTTCGGGTCTATACAAATACGTAAATTGCCATTCGACTTCGCAACAATCACCATCGAATTGACCTAATCGGTCGGTTCTACGACTCGGTCAATTACGCCTAACGATTCCTTCCGGTCGAGTTCCGCCTAAACTTTGTCGTGTAAAGCAGCAGGCACGCGTCGCGGTAGATGTATGACAGGTTTCGCTGTAGTGGTGGGTCGATCATTGGATGTAATTGATTGACGACTTGTTAGAGCCTTCCGATGTCGATGATCGGTTCTGGTTTCCCTAACCCATTAATCGGATAAAGTTCAACCGAACGCACCCATGAATAACTATTCGAACGCGACCGAAGGGGGACTACTCTAAGCATTTAAAACCATTGCAATTGGCGGCGCATGTTGATGGTGACACCGCTCACTGCGCTAAGGATGATACAAAAGCACTTAAATCTGACAATGAACTGCTGCCAGTGTTGGAAAACAAGACAATATACCCTCATCCCGGAAGTAAAGCCAAAAGCGAAGTATGGAAATACTTCGGATTTCTTAAAATGTCTGATAATTTGCCGCCGACAAAAAGCAATCTCAACATGAACCAAGCAATATGTCGGCTCTGTAGGAAGGTGTACAAAAACACAAGTAGGTTTAGATATGGTTCAATGTTGATAGTAGACTTTCAACTTATATGATCGAAACTACTTAACTCTCATGAATTCATTATTCACACGGATCCTGACAGTGTCAAAAGTTTCAGTTATAAAGACAAAACGAAACGATAAAGTTCAACTGAACGCACCCATGAATAATTATTCGAACGCGACCGAAGGGGGACTACTCTAAGCATTTAAAACCATTGCAAATGGCGGCGCATGATGATGGTGACACCGCTCACTGCGCTAAGGATGATACAAAAGCACTACTGTTATGGCAAGGTTTGTTTAATTTTGTCAAAAGGCATGACACAAAAAAAGGACAAATTTGTCATGAACATATTCAGATCACTCTCTATGGTTAATGGTGTACATGTAGCTGATACAATCAAACGGTTGTTATACACATGGGTTCCGTCCGTCTGTCTGTACGAATGGTTTCCGGAGCATTATTTCCACGAAACTTCATACACACATTGGTCTTATGGTCTAGTAGTGCCTTTTGCTATTTTTAGGTTTTCATTTTTTGAATTTTTTCTGTAACCATGGAAACATTGCTGAAAATATCATATTTTTTTACCAGGTTCGTTTCCGGAATATAACTGGAAAACCGGTTGAGATATATGCACGGAACTCCATAGGCACATTAGTCTTATGGTCTAGTTGTGCCTTTTGCTATCTTAAGGTTTTCACTTTTTGTACTTTTTTTCTGTAACCATGGAAATATTGCTGAAAATGGCAGATTTTTGTGTAAGAATCGTTTCCGGAGCACAACTCAAAAACCAGCAGAGATATTTCCATGAAACTTCATAGACACATTGTTCTTATGGTCTAGTGGTGCCTTTTGCTATTTTTAGGTTTTCACTTTTTGTGCTTTTTTCTGTTACCATAGAAACATTGCTGAAAATATCATATTTTTGTAGCAGGTTCATTTCCGGAGCATAACTCTAAAACCAGCATGTAAAATTGTGTATATTGTCTAATATAAATTTCAAGGCTGTATACCTGATTCAACAATTACAGCCCCGCTCTACTTGAATTATACTCCATCTTTCTTTAGCTCAACTTCCTTTTTCCTGTTTTTTTTTTATACACATAAGTCTCCACAATCAAACTTACTTCAGCTTTGATATCTCCATTGGCGGGGGATCTGAATGACTATGTCCTTGTTCAATAATAATGTTCCATTACATTTTGTGTAAATGGTCACTTTTATTTGTTTTATTTCAGATGATGCCACAAAAAGTGCCATAATGAAAACATATATGCAAGGTATGATTGTAAAAAGCTTGAAAAAGTTATTTGAATGTTTCCAAATCTGTTAATTATAAATTTGTATCTTAATCTGAAACCAGCATTACTCTCAGCAAACTATAAATTTTTGAAATTTTTTTTTCAAAAGAAAAAAACCACATTGGTTCTATTAGCAATAACAAATCTGTCACACTTTAACAATACAGAACAAGGGACATGTACAGAAATGTAAGTAAAACCCACACATCAGGAACAGGAGATACCAACACCGGTTTGCGAAAATGTTATGAACCATACACAAGCTCAAGGTATATGTATAATAAATTATTCATAATAAGGGCACAGCCCTTCGTGCCCAAAGCGAACGAAGTGTGAAGCACTTCGAAGGTAACACATAAATGAAAATATAAGAAAAAAACTCAATCTTCAAAATTCAATCCTACACACTGACAGCTTCAGTTTGCGGCCGCCATTTTTTACCCAATGTAAAAAATCCCATCAGCATGAATGTGATGCTTTGAAGTCACCTCATTATGTTATCAAGCCGTTCAAAACGCTTTTATGATCCGACGTATGTAATCATATCCGACAGAAGCTCAGTACTATTGCTCTTTATTTGCAAGCGTTCAAGTGATAGACCACCTTCAGCTGACCAAAAACGGAATATCTGGTACGGAAATAAAAATTTCTTCCTTCTCTTATGTGTATTTCCTTCTCTCTCAAATGTTGGTTTTGGAAATAGGATAGAGTGTGAATAGATGAACAAGAGGCCCAGAGGGCCTGTATCGCTCACCTGGTTTGTAATGCCAAGTAATGTTCTGAATACAGGTTCATTGTTTCTTTTAAGGAATTTTAATATTAACCTATAAGTTCCCTATTGGGCCCCACCCCTCCTGCTCCCAGGGGGTCAGAGCCAAAGTTCTGTTCTCCTTCCCCAAAGGATGTTTATGGCCAAATGTGGTCACAATCCAGGCAAAACTCTAGGACAAGTAGCGATTTATAGGATTTACCTCTATTTCCCCTATTGGGCCCCACCCGTCCTGCCCCCGGGGGACCACAGCCAAAATTTATACAAGTTCTGTTCCCCTTCCCCAAAGGATGTTTATGGCCAAATGTGGTCACAATCCAAGCAAAACTCTAGGACTAGTAGCGATTTGAAGGATTAACTCTGTTTCCCCTATTGGGCCCCGCCCCTCCTGCCCAGGGGGGGTCAGAGCCAAAATTTATACAAGTTCTGTTCCCTTCCCCCAAGGATGTTTGTGGCCAAATTTGGTTACAATCCATGTAGAACTCTATGACTAGTAGCGATTTAAAGGATTTACCTCTATTTCCCCTATTGGGCCCCGCCCCTCCTGCCACCGGGGGACCAGAGCCAAAATTTATACAAGTTCTGTTCCCCTTCCCCCAAGGATGTTTGTGGCCAATTTTGGTTACAATCCATGCTGAACTCTAGGACAAGTAGCGATTTAAAGAATTTACCTCTATTTCCCCTATTGGGCCCCGCCCCTCCTGCCCCCAGGTGGACAGAGCCAAAATTTATACAAATCTGTTCCCCTTCCCCCAAGGATGTTTGTGGCCAAATTTGGTTACAATCCATGTAGAACTCTATGACTAGTAGCGATTTAAAGGATTTACCTCTATTTCCCCTATTGGGCCCCGCCCCTCCTCCCCCCGGGGGGTCAGAGCCAAAATTTATACAAGTTCTGTCCCCTTCCCCAAGGATGTTTGTGGCCAAATTTGGTTACAATTCATGCAGAACTCTATGACAAGTAGCGATTTAAAGGATTTACCTCTATTTCCCCTATTGGGCCCCGCCCCTCCTGCCCCAGGGGGTCAGAGCCAAAATTTATACAAGTTCTGTTCCCCTTCCCCCAAGGATGTTTGTGGCCAAATTTGGTTACAATTCCATGCAGAACTCTATGACTAGTAGCGATTTTAATTATTTACCTCTATTTCCCCTATTGGGCCCGCCCCTCCTGCCCCTGGGGGGTCAGAGCCAAAATTTATACAAGTTCTGTTCCCCTTCCCCCAAGGATGTTTGTGGCCAAATTTTGGTTACAATCCATGCAGAACTCTAGGACTGAGTAGCGATTTAAAGGATTTACCTCTATTTCCCCTATTGGGCCCCACCCCTCCTGCCCCCGGGGGCAGAGCCAAAATTTATACAAGTTCTGTTTTTTCTCCCAAGGATGTTTGTGGCCAAATTTGGTTACAATCCATGCAGATCTCTAGGACAAGTAGCGATTTAAAGGATTTACCTCTATTTCCCCTATTGGGCCCCGCCCCTCCTGCCCCTCAGAGCCAAAATTTATACAAGTTCTGTTCCCCTTCCCCAAAGGATGTTTGTGGCCAAATTTGGTTACAATCCATGCAGATCTCTAGGACAAGTAGCGATTTAAAGGATTTACCTCTATTTCCCCTATTGGGCCCCACCCCTCCTGCCCCGGGGGTCAGAGCCAAAATTTATACAAGTTCTGTTCCCCTTCCCCCAAGGATGTTTGTGGCCAAATTTGGTTACAATCCATGCAGAACTCTATGACAAGTAGCGATTTAAAGGATTTACCTCTATTTCCCCTATTGGGCCAAGCCCCTCCTGCCCCTTGGGGATCAGAGCCAAAATTTATACAAATTCTGTTCCCCTTCCCCCAAGGATGTTTGTGGCCAAATTTGGTTACAATCCATGCAGATCTCTAGGACAAGTAGCGATTTATAGGATTTACCTCTATTTCCCCTATTGGGCCCCACCCCTCCTGCCCCCGGAGGGTCAGAGCCAAAATTTATACAAGTTCTGTTCCCCTTCTCCCAAGGATGTTTGTGGCCAAATTTGGTTACAATCCATGCAGAACTCTATGACTAGTAGCGATTTAAAGGATTTACCTCTATTTCCCCTATTGGGCCCCGCCCCTCCTGCCCCTGGGGGATCAGAGCCAAAATTTATACAAGTTCTGTTCCCCTTCCCCCAAGGATGTTTGTGGCCAAATTTGGTTACAATCCATGTAGAACTCTATGACTAGTAGCGATTTAAAGGATTTACCTCTATTTCCCCTATTGGGCCCCACCCCTCCTGCCCCTGGGGGATCAGAGCCAAAATTTATACAAGTTCTGTTCCCCTTCCCCCAAGGATGTTTGTGGCCAAATTTGGTTACAATCCATGCAGATCTCTAGGACAAGTAGCGATTTATAGGATTTACCTCTATTTCCCCTATTGGGCCCCGCCCCTCCTGCCCCTGGGGGGTCAGAGCCAAAATTTATACAAGTTCTGTTCCCCTTCCCCCAAGGATGTTTGTGGCCAAATTTGGTTACAATCCATGCAGATCTCTAGGACAAGTAGCGATTTAAAGGATTTACCTCTATTTCCCCTATTGGGCCCCACCCCTCCTGCCCCTGGAGGGTCAGAGCCAAAATTTATACAAGTTCTGTTCCCCTTCCCCCAAGGATGTTTGTGGCCAAATTTGGTTACAATCCATGCAGAACTCTATGACAAGTAGCGATTTAAAGGATTTACCTCTATTTCCCCTATTGGGCCCCGCCCCTCCTGCCCCGGGGGGCAGAGCCAAAATTTATACAAGTTCTGTTCCCCTTCCCCAAGGATGTTTGTGGCCAAATTTGGTTACAATCCATGCAGATCTCTAGGACAAGTAGCGATTTATAGGATTTACCTCTATTTCCCCCTATTGGGCCCCGCCCCTCCTGCCCCTGGGGGTCAGAGCCAAAATTTATACAAGTTCTGTTCCCCTTCCCCCAAGGATGTTTGTGGCCAAATTTGGTTACAATCCATGTAGAACTCTATGACAAGTAGCGATTTAAAGGATTTACCTCTATTTCCCCTATTGGGCCCCACCCCTCCTGCCCCTTGGGGATCAGAGCCAAAATTTATACAAGTTCTGTTCCCCTTCCCCCAAGGATGTTTGTGGCCAAATTTGGTTACAATCCATGTAGATCTCTAGGACAAGTAGCGATTTAAAGGATTTACCTCTATTTCCCCTATTGGGCCCCACCCCTCCTGCCCACAGAGGGCCAGAGCCAAAATTTATACAAGTTCTGTTCCCCTTCTCCCAAGGATGTTTGTGGCCAAATTTGGTTACAATCCATGCAGATCTCTAGGACAAGTAGCGATTTATAGGATTTACCTCTATTTCCCCTATTGGGCCCCGCCCCTCCTGCCCCTGGGGGATCAGAGCCAAAATTTATACAAGTTCTGTTCCCCTTCCCCCAAGGATGTTTGTGGCCAAATTTGGTTACAATCCATGCAGATCTCTAGGACAAGTAGCGATTTATAGGATTTACCTCTATTTCCCCTATTGGGCCCCGCCCCTCCTGCCCCTGGGGGATCAGAGCCAAAATTTATACAAGTTCTGTTCCCCTTCCCCCAAGGATGTTTGTGGCCAAATTTGGTTACAATCCATGTAGATCTCTAGGACAAGTAGCGATTTAAAGGATTTACCTCTATTTCCCCTATTGGGCCCCACCCCTCCTGCCCCTGGGGGATCAGAGCCAAAATTTATACAAGTTCTGTTCCCCTTCCCCCAAGGATGTTTGTGGCCAAATTTGGTTACAATCCATGCAGAACTCTAGGACAAGTAGCGATTTAAAGGATTTACCTCTATTTCCCCTATTGGGCCCCACCCCTCCTGCCCCTGGAGGGCCAGAGCCAAAATTTATACAAGTTCTGTTCCCCTTCCCCCAAGGATGTTTGTGGCCAAATTTGGTTACAATCCATGCAGATCTCTAGGACAAGTAGCGATTTATAGGATTTACCTCTATTTCCCCTATTGGGCCCCACCCCTCCTGCCCATGGAGGGTCAGAGCCAAAATTTATACAAGTTCTGTTCCCCCTCCCCCAAGGATGCTTGTGGCCAAATTTGGTTACAATCCATGCAGAACTCTATGACAAGTAGCGATTTAAAGGAAAGGAAACAGACGGACGGACGACGGACGACGGACGCCGCGCCATGACATAAGCTCACCGGCCCTTCGGGCCAGGTGAGCTAATAAAAAAACCCAGAAAATTCGGCACTGTTATTTCACTAAATTGAACTTTTTAACAGTGCATAATTAATTGTTCCTGAAACATAAAGCTGCGTCCTTTAAGGCCTGGCCTTCAGTCATATTATTTTTGTGGCAGTTGTATGAGTAGGTTAATGTTGACAAAATATTGAGCAGTCATTATGTAACAGAGCGCATTATTTTATTATAAATTTAATCACTGCCTCCGCCCGGGATCGAACTCGGGACCTCTGGATTACTAGTCTGACGCTCAACCAATCGAGTTAAAGGGAAGTTCTCTCTAGCCGAGAGGTATTTTGCGGCTAGTATTTACCAGGGTTACAATTATTTTAACTGAGAATTTTCTTCTAGAATCACATGATGATTCCACTTACATCTTAGTTGGGCTGTATGGAGTTTGAGCCTTATCTGAAATCCAATATGGCCGACAGCTTCTAACTTTAATTTTGTTTGGGGTAAATTTCATTAGATGCTTTTGTTAAGCAGTGAAAATATTCATCTTTCAAATTCTAGCTTCACTTTAGACAAATAGCAAACTACGAACATTTGATAGTTGGCACCAAGATCCCCCAGAGATCTCTTGTTCTTTGTGGAGATCACAAAGACTTGTACATTGTATTTTTAGCCCACCCAGATGGTGGGCTATACAAATCACCTTTCATCCCGTGGTCCATCCGTCCGTTAACAATTATTGTTACCGCTATTTATCAGAAAGTACAAAAGGGATCTTTTTTAAATTTCATATGTAGGTTCCCCTAGGGCCCTAGTTATGCAAATTGCATTTTGAGAGATATATCGGTCAATAAGATGGCCGCCAGGCAGCCATCTTGGATTTTGATAGTTGAAGTTTGTTACCGTTATTTCTCAGAAAGTACTGAATGGATCTCTCAAATGTCATATGTAGGTTCCCCTACGGTCCTTATTGTGCGAATTGCATTTTGAGATCTATCGGTCAACAAGATGACCGTCAGGCAGCCATCTTGGAATTTGATTGTTTAAGTTTGTTAGAGCTATTTCTCAAAAAGTACTGAATGGATTTGTCTCAAATTTCATATGTAGGCTCCCCTAGGGCCCTTGTTGTGCATGTTGCGTTTTGTGACCGATCGGTCTACAAGATGGCCAACCGGCCGCCATCTTGGATTTCATTGTTGAAGTTTGTTACTGCTATTTCTTCGAAAGTACTTAAGTGATCCGTCTGAAATTTTATATGAAGTATGTTTGAAAAAGTTTGAAAAGCAGGGAAAAGATCCCTCGTTCCATTGTCAAACATAGATCATTCTGTGATGGGCGCCAATATCCCTCTGGTATTAAATCTTGTCTTCTTTACTCTGTAGCCTTAAGCTCAGGATCATGGAACAGGGATGCAACTCTCTTGTTACTTGCAGAATATCGCATAAGGAAGGAGGCTGTTGGTTGTTGATAAGGGAAAAACAGACAAAGAAAGCGATGTGGGGTGAGATTAGAAAGGTCATGCAGAAAAAGGGCTCTATGTATATGTGGCCGATGGAATTCCTTAAACAGAGCATACAAGGCAGTGAAGGACAACAACTCCAGGTCGGGTAAAGGAAGGAAGTCCTTTGAATTTGAGAATGAAATGGATGATATTTTAGAAGGTGACCATTGAGCCATTGATTTTGTTGTCAAGTAGAAGTGAGGAAAAGAACGAGGAAATAGAAGAGATGATCCAAGGAAGGAAACAAAGCACCAAACTGCAGGAGGAAAAGAAGTTGAGTGGTAAAAGTGAAAGCAAAGGAAAACGGAAAGCAGATGTGTTAATGGAGGTGTGAAGGGACCAAGAAAAGAAAAAAAATGTTCCTGTTCATGTCCTAACAGGCCAAAATCCACATTCAACACAGGATACTGATTCAACAGATGACTGGAATCCCATTCAAAGTTTTCTGGGGGGTTCAGATGAGAACTCTTCCCATGCTAAGCAACTTTCTCACGTATCATTTTATACCCGTCTTTTGTCAAAATATATTGCCATATAGGCTTACGTGTAATAGGATTGTGGATGATCTTTAAGTTTGCTTATTTTGATGTGTGTTCCATCCAAGGCCCCGATGATTCCAGGAAAGCCGTTCCTAGCAGCAAATATATCTGCTTCATTGGCCATATCGTTTCGATCTGGCCATTTTATAAATCTTTTCTTCAGCCTATTTACAATAATGTCAATTATGCGTGTTCGACTTTCATTAAAGTTGTATGGTCTATAACTTTCGCTCTTTTGTTCATAGTGAAAACTGTTTAAGTGTTATACATATTTTTCTCCGTCTGCCTGAGGTTTAAACTTTCGAATTTTACCACTTTTTATAAAGTTGCAGCACTGGAAGTATCTTAAATTATAAAAGTAAAAAATCTTTTTAACGTGTACACGTGAAAAAATAGGCTCGAAAGATGCCGAATCATTCCGAACTCTTCCGAACATCGTCGCGACAATCTCGGAGTAAAACGAGATTTGTGAAACCAAGAGAAAATATCAACAATTTTTCATAAACAAAATATGTGGTCAACCTCATCAGACTCTATTTACAAAGAAAATAATGCTCGCACATTACAATATTTGATACACACAACATTTTACGGTAATGTGTAAATTGGATGTTTCAAATACTCAATCTGTGGACATATACTAGCATGATTTGCTCATATAGGCCAGAAGGAAAACGTAAACAAACACATGTGTGCTTACGCTAGTCACCTGGCTCACCACGTGCAGGTCATGTCAAACGTCAGTCACGTGATACGATTAGGAATCCGACAAAACCCGAAGTCACTGAACATGGCGGTGATTGAAGGCGCTTTATTCAAAACCAGGAATATATGATTCCTAGATTTCGGCTCTCTTATAGGCCGACATATGCTTTTGGGGAGCTAAATCATCAAGTTACATGTCAATGTTTAAATATCAAATGTTTAAGTTACATATCGTTACAGTGAAATTAGCAGCAATACAACTTTAACAGTGGTGGCCTCTCCAACAATAAACCGGTCTGCAATTTTCTGAATAGTGTCTGTGCCTGCAAGGTAACACAGCGTGATTAATAATTGTTTTGAAATGTCAGTCATTTTGTATCCACCTGTGTGATTGGACTGCCAATCCGGACATTCTGAAATAAAATCTACACCAACACTGAAGGTTTCACTAGACATCCTGAACATTCTGCGAAATATTTCCTCTGTGTATAACACGCACCTCGCACAACATACACGCCTCCCAACATACAATGGGAGGCCGTCCTTACATGACCATAGCTGTTAATAGGACGTTAATTAATCAAACGAACAAACAAACAAGTATTCTGGCACAACTTCCTCCACATAACCATAAATTTTCGCTCTCTCGGTTTTTCTGCAAGATAATAAAATAGGTTAAACCAGTAAGATTGTTACAGACACGAAATATAATTTCACATAAAGATATTGTCCTTCTGCCTGATTAACATAACTGATTCAAATCACATAATTGCTGTGGTTTATTCTGATCTTTAATAATTCGCCCTGCAGGTACCTGCTGCCCCTATTGCATGATCGTAAAAGGCGACTAAATTTAGGATCTTATCTTTTCTTTTCTTCCTAACTGACTTTATCTTTCCTAATGCCTCCCTTGGCACCACCTCACTTTTGGCCTTGAGTTGACGTTCGCCCCTGTGAGGAAGGCTCTGGGTTCTGTCCCATGGCCGAGACACACCAAAGTCTATAAAAGTGGTAGTTTCTGCTCCTGCTTAGCGTTCAGCATACAGGGAGTGGGACGACTGGTTCGCCCGTTGTCAGTATAATGTGACCGGGTGGGGTGTGTTGCTTGGTGTCACCGGCTGCATGCTTCAGTGATATAGCACTATAAAAAGGGCAACAGGTGTTGTGCGAGGTACGTGTTTTGGGAGACTGCGGTATATTCATGTAGTGTCTTCTTGTATAGTGCAACTTTTGCCCTTTTTATAGTGCTATATCACTGAAGCATGCCGCCGAAGACACCAAGCAACACACCCCACCCGGTCACATTATACTGACAACGGGCGAACCAGTCGTCCCACTCCCTGTATGCTGCGCACTAAGCAGGAGAAAACTATGCATGGAATTTGAGAAAGATCCCTTCAGTACTTTCTGAGAAATATCGATAACAAACTTTAACAATCAAAATCCAAAATGGCCATCTGTCGGTCATCTGGTATACCGATCGGTCCAAAAATACAATATGCACAACACAAAATGGCCACCTGTCGGCCATCTTGTTGACCGATCGGTCCCAAAATGCATTATGCACAACTAGGGTCCTAGGGGAACCTACATATGCAATTTGAAAAAGATCCCTTCAGTACTTTTTGAGAAATAGCGGTAACAAACTTTAATTATCAAAATCCAATATGGCCGCCTGTCGGCCATTTTGTTTACCGATCGGTCCCAAAATGCAACATGCACAACAAGGGTCCTAGGGGAACCTGTATATGAAATTTGAGAAAAATCCCTTCTTCACTTTTTGAGAAATATCGGTAACAAATTTTAACTATCAAAATCCAAGATGGCCGACTGTCGGCCATTTTGTTTACCGATCGGTTCCAAAATGCAATATGCACAACTAGGGTCCTAGGGGAACTTATATATGAAATTTGAGAAAGATCCCTTCAGTTCTTTTTGAGAAATAGCGGTAACAAGAATGGTTAACGGAAGGACGGACGGACGACGGACCACGGGCAAAAGGCGATTTGAATAGCCCACCATCTGATGATGGTGTGCTAAAAACACACGCTTACAGTTTAGTTTATTCTTTATCTTTGACAAAAATGTCTTCACAAACAGTGTGAGGTGACAACAAACGGTCCATATTTTGTTAATTCTTGTAAACATACATGTTGGAATTTCATTTTTCTTAACCTTAGCTATTAGTCGGTCTATGTGAATCTTGTATTTAGCAATTCTTTGAGTTTCTTTCCGTTCTCCACTTGTCAGTTGTTTTCCACCACGAACAAAAGGGGGAATGTTAAGGTTTAAATTCAACTTTGCCAATTCGTCACCTATTGCGAACCCTTTATCTGCCATAATGGAAACACCATCCTGAATGTATCCATGCACTGTCAGACTTTCCAAAAGTTCATAAAACCCACTTTCTTCAGTGATGACTTTGTCCGATACAGACCCAGAAAATAATTCTGATACAAATAAAAGTGTTCCTCTTGGATCATAGCCAATTAAACCTTTCAGTGTTGTATTACCTTTATAATCACTGTAAAACTGACTTTGTAGTCCAAGCGCACACGGAGACTACAAAGTTCAGTTCCATCAATAATAATTAAGGTTGTAGAATAATCCTTCTTGAAATCCTTTGGCATGTTTTTTATGAGTGTATCTCTGTGAGGCCATAGTAGTAATTCTGCAAGTTTAAAGTACATTGGTCAATCAAGGTGTTGAACACAACTCTCCAGCGGTTTGGAGTTTGATACCAAATTTCATAGCAAGATCAGCTAAACTAAAACTATGTCGACATCTTATCAGAGTCAAAAACAATGAGTCTTCATTAGGCAAAGACTTAAAGTCACTACGCCCTTTCTCAAATTGTAAACTGAAGTTTTCAGGAATCAAAAAGGACAACAAAGCTACAAATCTTATGTATGTTATACCATTGTAGTGCTTAAACAGGTTTTTGTGATTGGTGTTGTTATCTAATACTGCCTGTACCCCAAACCATTTGCTGTTACTGGAAGCAGGCTGAGTGGTGACACTGGCTTGTTGTAGATCAGATATGGTTTTCTCCTGCTCCTTGACTTAAGATTTCAGTGACTCAAACGCTGCAGTCATAGTCAACACTTCTAACGATGATACTCCTGTAAATGATAATAAGCCTTTTATAGGGATTTCTATGGCAAGCAGTTTGTGTTCTTACCAACTTGATACAGATATGCAAATGTACATGTATTGGTAAATTACAGGAACCTTTATGAAATTTAAAATGCAGATTCTACTTTTGATCTTAATACATTTTCTTTAATAGTTTTTTTAATATCAATGTTTTGTATATTACAGACTCGGAATTTGATATCAGCACCAGCCCCAACAGTATCTTTTGGATGTGGTGATAAATCTGTACACAGACAATCTCCTGTTATATTGCCGGGAGTATTTAGATTTCTCAACAGACATATGGAGCAAGCAGATATAGAAGATATAGAGAAAATACACTTAGTCAAACACTATCTGATACATGGCTTAATGAGAGAATAATTACACTGACTACATCTAACTTGGCCGAGTAATCAGCAGAAAAGCAAAGCCCATACCATCATTTTTGGAAGATGTGCTCAACAGAACATCAAAATCTGCACCTGCCCTATATTACGGCTCCAAGCATGAAAAAGAAGCCAAGACAAAGTATCTCGAGACCTTTCCCTCACGATATATTCATGACTGCGGCTTTATTATCAACAACAGCTTTAACTTTCTCGGTGCATCACCTGATGGAAAATTTTGTGACAATTGGGAATGTGGTATTCTGGAAGTGCAATGCCCTTATTCAGCAAGGAATATGGACATAGACAGAGCATGTGATGGAATCGATGGCTTTTGTTTAGAGCGGAATGGCTACAAATCGTATGTATGTTATACCAGTGTAGTGCTTAAACAGATTTTTGTGATTGGTGTTATCTAATACTGGCTGTACCCCAGCAGGTAGGGCGTTAGAATTGTACCTGCTGCCCCTATTGCATGATCGTAAAAGGCGACTAAATTTAGGATCTTATCTTTTCTCTTCTTCCTAACTGACTTTATCTTTCCTAATGCCTCCCTTGGCACCGCCTCACTTTTGGCCTTGATTTGAGCGTTCGCCCCTGTGAGGAAGGCTCTGGGTTCTGTCCCCTGGCCGAGACACACCAAAGTCTATAAAAGTGGTAGTTTCTGCTCCTGCTTAGCGTTCAGCATACATGGAGTGGGACGACTGGTTCGCCCGTTGTCAGTATAATGTGACCGGGTGGGGTGTGTTGCTCGGTGTCTTCGGCGGCATGCTTCAGTGATATAGCACTATAAAAAGGGCAACAGTTCCACTATACAAGAAGACACAACACGAACATACCGCAGTCTCCCAGTACACTCACCTCGCACAACATACACGCAACACACCGCATACATGGGAGGCCGTCCTTACATGACCATAGCTGTTAATAGGACGTTAATAAATCAAACAAACAAACAAACAAAAAAAAGCTGTACCCCAAACCATATGATGCTACTGGAAGCAGGCTGAGTGGTGACAATGGCTTGTTGTAGATCAGATATTGTTTTCTCCTGCTCCTTGACTTTAGATTTCAGTGACTCAAACGCTGCAGTCATAGTCAACACTTCTAACGATGATACTCCTGTAAATGATAATAAGCCTTTTATAGGGATTTTTATGGCAAGCAGTTGTGTTTTTACCAACTTGATACAGATATGAAAATGTACATGTATTGGTAAATTACAGGAACCTTTATTAAATTTAAAATGCAGATATCTACTTTTGATCGTAATACATTTTCTTTGATAGTTTTTTAATATCAATGTTTTGTATATTACAGACTTGGAACCTCAAAGCAGCACCAGCCCCAACAGTATCCTTTGGATGTGGTGATACATCTGTACACAGACAATCTCAAGTTCTATTGCCGGCAGTATTTTGATTTCTCAACAGACATATGGAGCAAGCGGATATAGACGATATAGAGAAAATTACACGAAGTCAAACACTATCTGATACATGGCTTAATGAGAGAAAAAATGACACTGACTACATCTAACATTGGTCGAATAATCAACCAGAAAACCAAAGCCAACACCATCATTTTTGGAAGATGTGTTCAACAGAACAACAAAATCTGCACCTGCCCTAATTACGGCTCCAATCATGAAAAAGAAGCCAAGACAAAGTATCTCGAGACCTTTCCCTCACGGTAGATTCATGACAGCGGCTTTATTTTTAATTTTAATTTCTGAAGAAATTTTACATTGGTACAAAAAGCATTTACATATGATATCAATATTCATTATGTATATCGTAATTTTCATTTATAAACTTTGAATTTCTCTAATACTGTAAACCAAGTTATTTACACGGGCTGCTAGATATAATGCACTCTCAAGGTGTTCATTGAAAAAACAAAGTTTACTCTCTCTGTAGAGATATATATATGCGTTATATAAATTAATTTACAAGTTATTACGTGTTTTCACACATACTGCGGCTTTGTTATCAACAACAGCTTTAACTTTCTCGGTGCATCACCTGATGGAAAAGTTTGTGACAGTTGGGAATGTGGTATTCTGGAAGTGCTAAGACCTTATTCAGCAAGGAATATGGACAGACAGAGCATGTGATGAAATCGATGGCTTTTGTTTAGAGCGGAATGGTCAAGCAATGGGTTTGAAAAAGAATCATATGTACTTTGCTCAAGTTCAAGGACAACTTATGATATCTGGCTGTAACTTTTATGAGTTTGTTATATTCACACAGAGAAGTTTATTTGTTGATTTGTTTGTTTGTTTGAGTTTTACGGCCCATCGACAACTAAGGTCATTTAGGGCCAAACTACAAGTCATGCATTATTATCAGGATAAAAGATCAGGGTAAGAAAAGGCAAGTAAGGATTAAAACACAGATTGTAAACGTTTATTTGATAAAAAAAGGTTTGCATGGGATAAAATAGTTTTGGCTAAAACACACGAGAAAACTCATGCAAAATGTTGATGAAACGATGAAATGTTGAGTTGATACGATGATATGATGAGAAAAACGTTCATATTTTATCTAAAATACCGATTTCTCTGAGATAATTAAAAATACGATTATGTCTCACGGCATGAAACAAAGTGTACATGTCGGAGACATCGTAGTGCTTATCTCGTATGTGCTTAAAATCAATACAGAGCACTAAGATATGCTCCACTGTGAGAGGAGAATCACATGCATGGCATATGGGAGGATCCTCCCTTCTCAATAGATAGGAATGTGTAAAATATGTGTGTCCAGTTCGGAGCCGTAAGTGTAGGTTGAATTTTAAACATTTTGTTGTTTGTTTCGGTAGACCACCTTTGTTGCCAATGGTGTTTGATGGCTGAGTGAATTGAAGGTTTGATGTCGGTGTATGGTAGTTTCAAATCTGTTTGTGCTAGGCGAAGAGCAGTCTTAGCTGCTTTATCCGCCTTTTCATTTCCCTTTATACCCACATGACTGGGAATCCAGAGATAAGTAATTTGAGTTTTAGAAGACAATCGAAATGTTCGGATCAAAAGATTTTGGATTAATGTGTTTCTAAGGTTTCTTGATTTCAAAGCCTGAAGAACCGAAAAGAGTCGGAACAGATGATTGCCTTTTCAATGCGGTGTTCTTCGATATGGTCAAGAGCCAAACCGATAGCACATGCTTCCGCAGTGAAAATGGAGGCAACATCCGGGAGTCATATAGAGGAGCAGTGATTAGATGTACAGCATACTACCGCAACATTATTACCATATTTTGATCCGTCAGTGTAGATCTGAACATGGTCAGGGAAAGCCCTAATGCACTCCCAAAAGGAGGATTTGTGTTCTTCGGGTAATGCACTGGATTTTGCCCTCTCATGTAGAGATAAATTGATATCAGGTGTTTGAATGAGCCATGGTGGTACATCCGATACGGTGTACTCGTCAATGGTGTCGAAATTTATATTTAGTTCCAGCAAAAATTTTGAAATTCTGATGCCAAATGTTGGTATTTATTTTTTGAATTTGTGTAAATATTTCTTGACGTTGTGGATTGAATACAAGGTTAAATGCGGGATTTTTGGGGTTGGATTTCAGTTGAGCAAAATTTGAAATAAACTTTGGCAAATTACCACGTATACCGATATCATGGATATCGTTCATGATTCCATATTGCCAAGTTGTGTCGTATGCCTTTTCAAGGTCAAAGAATACGGCCACAAGATGTTCTTTCTTGGCAAATGCTTCTCGTATAAATGTTTCTAGTCTACCGTTCCCCTGCGGTTTCTAAAGTCGCTTTGCAAAGGACTTAAAATATTGCTTGATTCCAGGAACAAAACTAATCTAGTATTTATCATACGTTCTAGAGTTTTACATTGTTTGTTTGCTTAATTAACGTCCTATTAACAGCTATGTAAGGACGGCCTCCCATGTGTGCAGTGTGTTGCGTGTATGTTGTGCGAGGTGCGTGTTTTAGGAGACTGCGGTATATTCATGTTGTGTCTTCTTGTATAGTGGAACTGTTGCCCTTTTTATAGTGCTACAAACGTAGTGATAATAAGGATGTGTATTTTAATCAGATTGTATTTTCTTATTTGACTCAGTTCAGGACAAATCAAGTTTGTGTTTCATAGCTATAGCTTTGTGTTAGTCGATTATTTTAACGTCCTATGAACAGCCAAGGTCCTTACATGCCCTTCCATGTATGCAGTGTATAGCGTGTGTGAAATGCGTGGTGCGTGTTTTGGGATACTGCAATTTTGTCTTATGTTTATACGAGTAATCATGAAATCCAAAGATGGGATTACCAGCCAAATATTAAAAGAACGCAACTTTCTTCTATCTTCATCAATTTTAGCCAGTGGAAATAATTCTGACAAAATTCGATTTCTCTTCAATGTTGATCAATACTATAACTTCACAATCAACACACTATCAAATTCAGTTCAAAAATCTCTGTTCATGGAATCAATGCCTTAATAAAATGATAGAAGATAACTTTCCGACGTATTCTGGGAAAGAAGTTCTCTTAGCAGGTATTTGGTATTTAATAACATTACTTATTGCCAATCTATAAATCAACTTTTTATTACCTTTAATTATCTGTAATGCACCAGCAATAAACTCATTAAACTGCCTTGGATTAAAGCTGACAATGCAATTTAAAAAAACATACATTTAAATAAAATATATATATATTTAATTGAAGCTGCTACTCTCCAAACATGGTGCAGATTGTGTGTTTGTTTGATTTTTAAACGTCCTATTAACAGCCAGGGTCATGTAAGGACGACCTTCCATGTATGCAGTGTGTGCGTGTTTTTTGAGGCTGCGGTATATTAGTGTTGTGTCTTCATGTATAGTGGAACTATTGCCCTTTTTATAGTGCTTTATCACTGAAGCATGCCGCCGAAGGCACCAAGCACCACCCGGTCATATTTAACTGATAACGGACGAACCAGTCGTCCCACTCCCTAGTATGTAAACATAGAAATAGTAAGTTTACATAATGATATATGTATTTTCCAGATCAAATTTATCATAATAAACGATATCCGCTAACATTTTCTCTGCAAGAAAAAACCCAGTTTTCCGTGTCGTTTTCTCGGTGAATGATTTCGATACGAGATGACGTCCCTCCGCTGTGAGTCATCTGAGCCAAACACAATTGAGGGATGACAGCTGAGGGCACCAAATGTCAAACGGTGCATTTAATTGTAGGAACAGAACGGGAAACAGAGAGAAAATCAGCTTGTTTACGTTCCCTAAGTTCCCAAGGCTACCTAAAGAGTGGACTTATTCGATTAAAGAGGAAAGACTTCGTGCCGACTGATCACAGCAGGCTGTGTCGGGTACACTTCTCCGACAGAATTTTTCACTGTGTCGGGTACACTTCTCACCAGAATTTTTCACCAAGATCCCCGCATTGTAAGCTGCATCGGATATGGCCCGAAGTCTTTTAAGACTGAAGCCGGATGCTGTCCCCACCATTTTTAACTTTTCTTCGCCTACATCTAGAGATGATAGTCAAAGAGCAAGTATAGATCGAACCCCCTCTGTTTATGAAACACCAAACAGGAAACCGAGGTATATTTTATTGATTTATGCATTTTTAGTAAACATACGCTTTTTATGTGTGAAAAAGGATTTTTAACGAAAAATAATCAGTATGTTGCCCTTTTTATAGTGCTATATCACTGAAACATTCAACAGAAAACACCAAGAGAGCGTTCGCCCCTGTAAGGAAGACTTTGGGTTCTGTCCCCTGACCGAGACACACCAGTGTCTATTAAAGTGGTAGTTTCTGCTCCTGCTTTGCGCTCAGCATACATGGAGTGGGATGACGGGTTCGCCCGTTGTCAGTGTAATGTGACTGGGTGGGTTGGGTTGCTTGGTGTCTTCGGCGGCATGCTCCAGTGATATAGCACTATAAAATGGGCAACAGCTCCACTATACAAGAAGACACAACACAACATACCGCAGTCTCCCAAAACACGTACCTCGTACTTTACACACTATAAGTTAAATCAAAACCATTTATATGGAATATAATATATTCAGCCACTATAGGGCCTTCTTCAGTCCCAAATATCACTAACACAACGTGTTCGTCTACATGTTTATTTACTTATATTGTGCGCAGATATGAAATGAAGTATCACCGATACTCTGAATCTTGCAAAAAAAATTGTTTCGATGTAGAACAACAAATGGAACATTGTAAGACACCAAGATGCAATGTTTCTAATGCAGCCTGTCCAAGTTATTTTGTTTCTGGTAAACTTGCCATTCAGTTGAAAGAAATTCTGGAGCGTGAAGGTATGTGGAGCTCAGTATTGGAGTTGAGACATGAATCAGAAGCAAAAACATCAATCTCAGATATCAGAATTGGGCATGGCTACAAAAAGCTGCAAGAAATAGGGTTTTTGGATGGAACACCCAACATAACGCTTTCCCCCTTCATAGATGGTATTCCCCTGTATAAAAGTTCATTCGTTTCATTATGGCCTGTCTATCTGTTGATCAACAAGATACCTCTGAAAAACCGTTTTCGGAAAAACAAGAGGCCCATGGGCCTTAACGGTCATCTGAATATTAGTATAATACAACATAGTCGTTTTAAGATTTAAGCCTATTTGACCCCTGTGACCTTCATTGAAGATCAAGGTTATTCATTTGAACAAACTTGGTAGCCCTTCATCCCACAGGCCCAATATCAGGTCTCTTAGTTATTCACAATAATTTGTTAACAGATTTTAGCCTATTTGACCCCCGTGACCTTGAATGAAAGTGAATGTCATTTATTTGAACAAACTTGGTAGCCCTTCATCCCAGCATGCCACTGGCCCAATATCGGGTCTCTAAGCCTCTTATTTATTCACAAGAAGCCCTTCATACCAGCATGCCCAATATGAGTTTTGTTTGTTTGTTTGTTTGATTAATTAACGTCCTATTAACAGCTAATGTCATGTAAGGACGGCCTCCCATGTATGCGGGTGTGTTGCGTGTATGTTGTGCGAGGTGCGTGTTTTTGGAGACTGCTGTATATTCATGTTGTGTCTTCTTGTACCCTAGGCCTTGTGTTTCTTGAGAAGTCGTTTAAAGATTTTAGCCTTTTAGACCCCTGTGACCTTGATTGAAGGTCAAGGTCATTCATTTGAACAAACTTGGTAGCCCTTCATCCTAGCATGCCACAGGCCAAATATCAGGTCTATTGGCCTCTTAGTTATTCACAAGTTAATTTTTTTTAACCTTTTTGACCCCTGTGACCTTGAATGAAGGTCAAGGTCATTCATTAGAACAGACTTGGTAGCCCTTCTTCCCAGCATGTTACAGGCCAAATATCAGTTCCCTTGGCAAATTATTTATTGGGAAGAAGTCGTTTGAATGAAAAGTTTACTAACGGTGGACAGCGCACGACGACGCACGATGCATGATGATAAAAGGTCATCTTTGGATATGGCACTCCTAACTGCGGGATATTTCATTATATATATATATTTTATTTCAAATGTATGTTTTTTAAATTGCATTGTCAGCTTTAAATCTCGCACCCCATTCTGTGATCTCTCAAACAGTATTCAAGACAATGTATTCCCAATAGAGCGCTCGTAAAAAAGAGGGGCAAGAAGAATGGCGTGTAAAGAGTGATCAACAACCCGACTGATTTGTAGAATTTTGGAGTGGAAAAACTAACATTTTGTGTAAATATAGGTCACTATCCTTATATAACTTTTTTTTATTATTATTTTAGTGTATGTCTGGGTGTTGACCACATCGAAGAACACCGCTTGGTTTTTCGAAAAAAATGCAAGCACATATAAACAATTACGAACAAAAACCTCATTAACAAAAATAAAGTATTTTCTTCAAAATCCGAAATAGCTGACGCCTTTGCCAAAAATTTTGCTAACAATTCATCGGTCAAAAATCATTCAAAAAAATTTCAAAAATTTAAAAAGGAAAAGAGACGTCTTAATTTTAAATCCTCCAATAGTGAAAGTTACAATAGGCCTTTCGAGATACCAGAATTGCTCGAGTCCCTTGAGAAATCAAAGGACTCTGCAGCTGGACCAGACGAAATTCCATATATGTTTTTAAAACAATTACCAGACTCTTCACTAAAATGTCTTTTAACTATATTTAATCAAGTTTACTCTTCTGGCAAAATTCCTGAGGGTAAGAAAAGGCAAGTAAAGATTAAAACACAGATTGTAAACGTTTATTTGATAAAAAAAAGGTTTGCATGGGATAAAAGTTTCGGCTAAAACACACGAGAAAACTCATGCAAAAAGTTGATGAAACAATGAAATGTTGTGTTGATACGATGAAATGTTGAGTTGATACGATGATATGATAAGAAAAACGTTCATATTTTATCTAAAATACCGATTTCTTTGAGATAATTAAAAATACGATTATGTCTCACGGCATGAAACAAAGTGTACATGTCGGAGACATCGTAGTGCTTATCTCGTATGTGCTTAAAATCAATACAGTGCATTAAAATATGCTCCACTGTGAGAGGAGAATCACATGCATGGCATGTGGGAGGATCCTCCCCTCTCAATAGATAGGAATGTGTAAAATATGTGTGTCCAGTTCGGAGCCGAGAGAGAACAACTTCCTCTCTGCGGTCTCTCCGACTGGACAGTTTAGGATTAAGTGTATGTTGAATTTTAAACAGTTTATTGTTTGTTTCGGTAGACCACCTTTGTTGCCAATGGTGTTTGATGGCTGACTGAATTGAAGGTTTGATGTCGGTGTATGGTAGTTTCAAATCTGTTTGTGCTAGGCGAAGAGCAGTCTTAGCTGCTTTATCAGCCTGTTCATTCCCCTTTATACCCACATGACTGGGAATCCAGAGATAAGTAATTTGAGTTTTAGAAGATAATCGAAATGTTCGGATTAAAAGATTTTGGATTAGAGTATTTCTAGGGCATCTTGATTTCAAAGCCTGAAGAACCGAAAGAGAGTCTGAACAGATGATTGCCTTTTCGATGCGGTGTTCTTCGATGTGGTCAAGAGCCAGACCGATAGCACAAGCTTCCGCAGAGAAAATGGATGCAACATCTGGAAGTCGGATAGAGGAACAGTGATTAGATGTACAGTGTATGTGAATGCTGAGACTAGAAAGAACTGATTGAAAAGTTTATAATTATGACTATCAATAATGTAATCGATTGATTACGATGTAAAGTTAAGAAGGTAATTGTTGATAGAATAATCATCGAATGCGATTTTGAATAGACTATGTTTCATAGATTTCAAATACATGTAGATTTACTTTATAATAATGTGTTGTGGCACAGCAGGTATAATTACATTGTTTCTGAACATTTGTTCTAATCTATTTTTAAATACAATCTTTGTATTTTCACTGTATAGGATGACCAGTTATTGTTTATGTTTTGAATATAGACTATCAGGAATATTTACAAACAATGTTTCTAAACAGTATTGTACATAAAGTAATATAATTATATTTCAAACTTCTAAATTATAAAGTAATTATAACTTGTTTGGTTAATCTGACTTATACGTTATTTACATTTTAATTATCAGTTGTAAAGTGTTCAATAATTTCTTATCAAACTTGTAATCATAATCTTCAGCAGCCTTCATCCTAAACTTCTCATGCCAAGCTATATACTAATTTTCCCCATGTACATTATTATTCTCTGGTTGTATCTTAATCTCTGGTCTCCTATAATAATATAGGTTTACGCTATAGATTTGTTGTTTGTAACTTTTACTGTATAACTACAGATTGTCATTATTATCTTTATAACTTTTGTGATTTTGTTTACTCACTTTCGGACTGGACGAATAAAGAGAAACATCTATTTGAAAAGCTGTCTCCATTATATTTTACAGAAAAACCAACAAAAACTTTATAAAATATTTGTAGGTTCTCCTAGGACCTTAGTTGTGCATATTGCATTTTAAGAGCGATCGGTCAACAAGATGGCCGACATGTATTCATCTTTGACTTTAATAATTGAAGTTTGTTAACAGCCAGAGTCATGTAAAACGATCAACATCAAGGAAACGTACGATACAGAAAAAATCACGAATATTTGGGGTATGTTTTATGCATTTTAAGTAATTTTAAGCATTTTATTTGTGAAAGCGGATTTTTAACGAAAAATAATTACCTGATGCGAGTATTATATCGTCTTCCAACGTGGCTATCAGGTTACCGAGATACACAAGGTGTACAAATGTATTTTTCTGCTAGAACAGTAGCTAGGCTATATTAAAACAAGAGACCCCAGAGAGATCTAGGCGCCCACCAAAGAATGATCTATGTCTTACAGAAGGATCTTTTCCCCTGCTTTTCAAACCTTTTAAAACACACTACATACAAAATGTGAGACAGATCGCTATTGTACTTTCTAAGAAATAGTGGTAACAAACTTCAACAATGAAATCCAAGATGGCGGCCTTACAGCAATCTTGTTCGACCTATCAGTTACAAAATGCAATATGCAGCCCCAGGGGAACCTACATATACAATTTGAGAGATCCCTTCAGCACTTTTTAGAAACAGCAATAACAAACTTTAACTATCAAAATCCAATATGGCTGCCAGGCGGCAATCTTGTTGACCGATCAGTCCCAAAATGTAATATGCACAACTAGGGCCATAGGAGAACCTACATATGAAATTTGAAAAAAGATCCCTTTAGTACTTTCTAAGAAATAGTGGTAACAATAATTGCTAATGGACAGACGGACGACAGACGAAAGGCGATTTGAATAGCCCACCATCGATGGTTGGCAAAAAACTAAATTTATTACAAATATTGCGTCATTAACATGTACAAAAACTTGAACTTGGGGGGGATACTCTGTGCTCTTCACATGCCATACTGCCAAATATGGGAGTTACACCTTGATGGATGCACAGACTTCATAAGTCGTTGACATACAGCTGGTTTAGGTAAGTGTAATATAAGAATTCGTGGTGGTATTAAAGTTATCTTAAAACGTTCTTGTTGTTTTAGACATTTTTATAATATGTATACACATATAAAAACACATGATGGATCAAGAATGAAAGTTAACTTTTCCCCCCCATATGATTATATACCAAGTATAATACATGTAGTATATTGAAAAAGAAAATTGGATAATCACTGTAATAGTGTCAGAAAGTGAAATAATTTGTGAGTATATATGATAATACATAATTTTATAGCCAAATGAAGTGAAAAAACTCCTACGGTATGGAACTTGAAGGGCTTAAACAGGCACTGCATAATTTCCATGAAGAATGTGCCAATATCAGACTTAGTAACAGATAGACACAGTCAGGTAAAAAAGTTAATGAGAACATAATGTCCCAGTATCAGCCATTTGTTTGAGGTGTGGCGTGTTGGAAAAGGCAAGTGTTTTAATTTTAATCCCATATGTTTCAAAAGAAAAATTAAATAAATAGTACTTTCTTCTTTTAGCTAATAAATTGTTATGAATACACATAAGTTAATTTATAGTAGGAATTATCACAAAAATCACTACATTGTATTTAAGGAGTCCCTGTATTCTACCAGGTAGGGCGTTTGATCGTAAAAGGCGACAAAATTTAGGATATTATCTTTTCTCTTTATATTTATATAAATTAAACACATTTATTTTTGGGTTCGTGCAGCCTGAAGTTGATATTGTGGTAAGAATCCCTTGTTGGGTATAAACATGCGCAAAGCATTACATTTTACCACGCGGTCGACCGGGTTTCAGTCTCAGTAGTTTGTTTGTTTGTTAGTTTGATTTATTAACGTCCTTTTAACAGCTATGGTCATGTAAGGACGGCCTCCCATGTATGCGGTGTGTTGCGTGTATGTTGTGCGAGGTGAGTGTACTGGGAGACTGCGGTATGTTCGTGTAGTGTCTTCTTGTATAGTGGAACTGTTGCCCTTTTTATAGTGCTATATCACTGAAGTCTCAGTAGTACCATAGTTGAACAAAAGTAAAAGATACCGGTATATAAGAGTCAGGTTGCAGGAAGAAAAAGGCCGGCGGGTACCCAATCAAGGCCGTGAATGGAGAGGAAAAAGAACGAGGCCTTAACGGCCATCTGACTACCTCGGCAATAGTCAAATTAATCATACATGGTGTCATGGAAGCTTCGATTTAGCATCAACCAGATCATATCAGGATCATTTCATGCAAGTTTCAGCTAAATCGCACTAGTAGAACTTGAGAAGAAATTAACAATATGTTTTCAAGATGGCGGCTGTGGCGGCCATCTTCTAATTCGGATCGACCCGCAAAATAACAACACTTTGTCGGGACCATGTCAGGATCATTTCATGCAAGTGTCAGCTAAATCGCACTTGTAGAACTCGAGAAGAAGTTCAAAAAGTGTTTTCAAGATGGCGGCTGTGGCGGCGATCTTGGATTTCGGATCGACCCAAAAAATAACACTTTGTTGGGACCATGTCAGGATTATATCATGCAAGTTTCAACTAAATCGCACTTGTACAACTTGAGAAGAAGTTCAAAATGTGTTTTCAAGATGGCGGCTGCAGCCATCATTTGATTTTTGAATCGATCCGAAAAAAACACTTTGTCGGATCCATGTCAGGATCATTTCATGCAAGTTTCAGCTAAATACAAACTTGTTGAACTAAAGAAATAGTTCAAAATGTGTTTTCAAGATGACGGCTGTTGCAGCCATCTTGGATTTCGGATCGACCCGAAAAAATAATAACAATTCGTCGGGACCCTGTCAAGATAATTTCCAATCTGATTACAAGAGGCCCAAAGGGCCTTAACGGTCATCTGACTACCTTGGCAATAGTAAAATTAATTATATATGGTGTCACTTTGTCAGGACCATGTCAGGATCATTTTCAATTTCTTTCAACAAATTTTATTTCAAACAAGAGGCCCAAGGGCCTAAACATATATAGGAAATTAATTTAGATATAGTGTCATGGTAGCCATCTTCGATTTGTGATCAACCAGAGATGTAACAATACTTATCGGGACCATGTCAGGATCATTTCATGCAAGTTTAAGCCAAATCGCACCAGTAGAACTTGAGAAGAAGTTCAAAATGTGTTTTCAAGATGGCGGCTGTGGCGGCCATCTTGGATTTTGGATCGACCCCAAAAATAACAACACTTTGTCGGGACCATGTCAGGATCATTTCATGCAAGTTTCAGCCAAATCGCACTGGTAGAACTTGAGAAGAAGTTCAAAATGTGTTTTCAAGATGGCTGCTGTGGCGGCCATCTTGGATTTCGGATCGATCCGAAAAATAACAACACTTTGTCGAGACCATGTCAGGATCATTTCATGCAAGTTTCAGCCAAATCGCACCGGTAGAACTTGAGAAGAAGTTCAAAATGTGTTTTCAAGATGGCGGCTGTGGCGGCCATCTTGGATTTCGGATCAACCCGAAAAATAACAACACTTTGTCAGGACCATGTAAGGATCATTTCATGCAAGTTTCAGCCAAATCGCACCGGTAGAACTTGAGAAGAAGTTCAAAATGTGTTTTCAAGATGGCGGCTGTGGCGGCCATCTTGGATTTCGGATCGACCCGAAAAATAACAACACTTTGTCGAGACCATGTCAGGATCATTTCATGCAAGTTTCAGCCAAATCGCACCGGTAGAACTTGAGAAGAAGTTCAAAATGTGTTTTCAAGATGGCGGCTGTGGCGGCCATCTTGGATTTCGGATCGACCCGAAAAATAACAACACTTTGTCGAGACCATGTCAGGATAATTTCATACAAGTTTCAGCCAAATCGCACCGGTAGAACTTGAGAAGAAGTTCAAAATGTGTTTTCAAGATGGCGGCTGTGGCGGCCATCTTGGATTTCAAATCAACCCGAAAAATAACAACACTTTGTCGGGACCATGTCATGATAATTTCATGCAAGTTTCAGCTAAATCGCACTGGTAGAACTTGAGAAGAAGTTCAAAATGTGAAATGTTATAACGCACGGCGGACGGCGCACGGCGCACGGCGGACGGCGGACGGCGGACGAACGACGGACGAAACATGACGACTATAGGTCATCCTGACCCGAAGGGTCAGATGACCTAAAAATACAGATCCTTATTGTCACTACGTTTGATAAGAGGATCTGAGAAAATTCAATTAAGGGTCATGTCCAGGTGACCTTTGAAAATGGTTAATCAAATTGCTACTTGCAAAATTTTGACAGTGGATTTCAGGGACGAAATAGTTTGAAAAACTGTCAGAATTATATTGGTTTACGTAGTCATCTCGCCCAAAGAGCACAATAAAGCTAATTATATATGTATATTGGTTTTCAATGGATGTGACAAGGTGTAGAAAATGTATCTTATATGAAGACCACGTGGTATAAAGGTCATCTGGACGTGACCCCTTATGGGATATTGTCAGATCCTTTATATAACGGAGTGGTTATAAGGATCTGTATTTCAATCAGATTGTGGACGACGATAACCAAGTACCAGTCAAGCCCAGCACTAGTCGTGCCCCCAGTCCCCAGAGACCTCCAAGTGTCGAACCGTCGTCGAAGGAGACTGAGCGTCAACTGGGGTATGAATGTTTTAAATAACGATAACTTTTTAGGTTACGAGTTTGTCAATTTAAACAATGTTTTGGGATCGGCAGTGCCATCTGATTTAGCGTTAGGGGGTCGCACTAATGGAATCGTTTGTTTGATTTGTTTAACGTCCTATTAACAGCTATGGTCATGTAAGGACGGCCTCCCATGTATGCGGTGTGTTGCGTGTATGTTGTGCGAGGTGCGTGTTTTGGGAGACTGCGGTATATTCATGTAGTGTCTTCTTGTATAGTGGAACTGTTGCCCTTTTTATAGTGCTATATCACTGAAGCATGCCGCCGAAGACACCAAGCAACACACCCCACCCGGTCACATTATACTGACAACGGGCCAACCAGTCGTCCCACTCCCTGTATGCTGAGCGCTAAGCAGGAGCAGAAACTACCACTTTTATAGACTTTGGTGTGTCTCGGCCAGGGGACAGAACCCAGAGCCTTCCTCACAGGGGCGAACGCTCAACTCAAGGCCAGAAGTGAGGCGGTGCCAAGGGAGGCATTAGGAAAGATAAAGTAAGTTAGGAAGAAGAGAAAAGATAAGATCCTAAATTTAGTCGCCTTTTACGATCATGCAATAGGGGCAGCAGGTACAATTCTTAAACCCTACCTGCAGGGCGAGGGGGTCGCACTAATGGAATCGCGGGCCTCGTATATCTGATTAGGATAACAGGCTATTCGGATCAGGTACATGCAAACTTTACCAAGGTTAAACCCTGGAGAGGGAGAGTAGCTGATGTGTCCGGTACCAGTAGGTAGATACTCAGCATAGGGTGCTCACCGTTGCATGTACCTGGATTATACATAATATAATTCTAGTCATTTATTATTTTAGGTAAAGTTCCTACATGCTTTGGTTAACCCAGGGGGAGGAAATTACCTGTTTAAGTAAATCATATTTACCTGCTCGCCACATGCATGTTTTGGGATACTGTGGTATGTTCATAACACGACCCACCTGGTCACATTATGTATGAATGTATGTATGATCACTGTTTGTTTTGTTTGATAGTCCAAGTTTAGAGAATATGTTTACGTTGGTGTACATTTTTGTATAACAAAACAGGACGCTAGATTTTGGGTCATCTGACCCAAAGCCTGCTCCGACCCATAGGGTCTGAGGGGTTGGTTCCCAAAGTAAAACAATTCTAGTTAGAAATTCCTACTCCTCTTAAACACATGTGTGGATGTCATCCAATCTGATTAAAATAAAGGACGACCATTGAATCTTATTACCAAATTTTCCATGACCGATCCCCAGGGGCCTTAGGAGCGGGGCCAAAACGGATCAAATAGGCTAAAACTTCAAAAATCTTCTTCTGAAATTCTGGAACTGGTAGAATCAAATACTCTGCACAGATGGAAAGGTCTTAAAGTCCTTTACAAAAATTGTGAATAATATGATCCTGGGGTCTCGTGTTTCCCTCTGGGGAGGGGGTCAAGTTTACTTTAGTTTATATAGTAAAAACACATTTGTGAACATTATTTGCCTATTTTTCATAGGAAATCAGTCAAACTGGGTTATAATTATTAGTCTGAAATAGCATTTTAACATCATATCCATATTGGTAATGGCCGACCCCCAGGGGCCAAAGGGGCGGAGCCAAAAGGGGTCAAAATGGTAATTTCAAAAATCTTCTTTTTGAATTCACAGATTTTATGGAACCAGATACTCTTGATAGATTGGAAGGTCTTAAGGCCCTTTACAAGTATTTGTGAATTTCATGGCCCTGGGACCTCAGATTTTCCCCTGAGGAGGGGGTCAAATTTACTATAGTTTATACAGGAAAAACACATTTAGGAACATTATTTGCGTAGTTTTCATAGGAAATTTGTCAATCTGGGTTAGAATTATTAGCCTGAGATAACATTTTAACATCATATCCATATTGGTCCTGGCCGACCCCCAGGGGCCAGAGGGGTGGGGCCAAAAGGGGTCAAAATGGATAAAATTTCAAAACTCTTTCTTCTGAATTCACAGATTTGATTGAACCAATTAATCTTCATAAATTAAAAAGTCAAATTCATAAGATCACTGACTGATTTCAAGGGCCTGATGGGCAAATATATAGTGTTTATATGCATGTCTTAGTTTCATTCTGTATCTGAACTCAGATGACCGTTAAGGCCCATGGGCCTCTTGTTCATGTTTCGGTCTCCGATCTCTATGAAAATTGTGGAAAACTTACTGTTTTTAGCTCACCTGGCCCGAAGCGCCGGTGAGCTTATGTCATGGCGCGGCGTCCGCCCGTCAACATTTCCTTTAAATCGCTACTAGTCATGGATGGATCTGCATGGATTGTAACCAAATTTGGCCACAAACATCATTGGGTGAAGGGGAACAGAACTTGTATAAATTTTGGCTCTGACCCCCCGGGGGCAGGAGGGGCAGGGCCCAATATGGGAAATAGATGTAAATCCTATAAATCGCTAGTTGTCCTAGAATTCTGCATCGATTGTAACCATTGTTGGCCACAAACATCATTGGGGGAAGGGGAACAGAACTTGTATAAATTTTGGCTCTGAACCCCCGGGGGCAGGAGGGGTGGGGCTCAATATGGGAAATAGATGTAAATCCTATAAATTGCTACTTGTCCTAGAGTTCTGCATGGAATGTAACCAAATTTGGCAACAATATCGTTGGGGGAAGGGGAACAGAACTTGTATTAAATTTTGGCTATGACCCCCCGCGGGCAGCAGGGGCGGAGCCCAATAGGGAAATAGAGGTAAATGCTTTAAATCGCTACTAGTCATACAGTTCAGCATGGAATATAACCAAATTTGGCCAGAAACATCCTTGGGGGAAGGGGAATAGAGATTGTATAAATTTTGACTCTGACCACCCGAGGGCAGGAGGGGCGGGGACTGATAGCGGAAATAGATGTAAATATTTAAATTCCTTTAGAAAAGAAACAATGAACATGGATTAAAAACATAACTTGGCATTACAAACCAGGTGAGCGATACAGGCCCTCTGGGCCTCTTGTTATATTTAGGTCTCTAAACATGAAATTTAGTGTAAAGGAGTATTAAGGAATGCTCATCAGTATAAAAAAATTTGGGGCAACCTGTTTTCAATTTTTTATCTGCAATGCATTGAATATAAAAGTAAATCAAAATGTCTTTCACGATGTTCATACACTGCGACTGCATCCTTGATTTGTTGCAGATAAGGAGGGGGAAGAGGAGGGTCGTTTGGGGATCATGCATTGGTTTTCATTAAAAATGAGTACTTGTTTGAGCTTTAAAATCCTACTTCTCCTTAACCATTGAGTGGATTTCATCCATATTTTGTGTAAAACATCGTAGGGGATTGTTTGTTTGTTTGATTAATTAACGTCCTACCAACAGTTATGGTCATGTAAGGACGGCCTCCCATGCATGCGGCGTGTATGTTGTGCGAGGTGCGTGTTTTGGGAGACTGCAGTATAGTCATGATGTGTCTTCTTGTATAGTGGAACTGTTGCCATTTTTAGCCCACCATCATCAGATGGTGGGCTATTCAAATTGCCTTTCGTCCTTGGTCCGTCCGTCCTTCTATCCGTTAACAATTCTTTTTGCCGCTATTACTCAGAAAGTACTGAAGGGATCTTTCTGAAATTTCATATGTAGGTTTCCCTAGGACCCTTGTTGTGCATATTGCATTTTGGGACTGACTGGTGAACAAGATGGCCGACAGGCAGCCATCTTAGATTTTGATAGTAAAAGTTTGTTACCGCTATTTCTCAAAAAGTGCTGAAGGGATCTTTCTCAAATTTCATATGTAGGTTTCCCTAGGACCCTAGTTGTGCATATTGCATTTTGGGACTGACTGGTGAACAAGATGGCCGACAGGCAGCCATCTTAGATTTTGATAGTAAAAGTTTGTTACCGCTATTTCTCAAAAAGTGCTGAAGGGATCTTTCTCAAACTTCATATGTAGGTTCCCCTGGGGCCCTCGTTGTGCATAGTACCTGGCGAACCAGTTGTCCCACTCCCTGTATGCTCAGCGCTAAGCAGGAGCTGAAACTACCACTTTGATAGACTTTTGTGTGTCTCGGCTAGGGGACAGAACCCAGAGCCTTCTTCACAGGGGCGAATGCTCAACTCAAAGGCCAAAAGTGAGGCGGTGCCAAGGGAGATATTAGGAAAGATAAAGTCGGTTAGGAAGAGCCTTTTACGATCATACAATAGGGGCAGCATGTACAATTCTAACGCCCTACCTGCAGGGTCATATATCGTCCAATTACAAGCTGTGATGCAATAAACGCATGTGCAACTGGTGAACAATTGAGACTGAAATTATATATAAAGTTATGCATGTATTTTGAATATATCAATGCTGATACGGAGGCAAACATCACCATAATAACTGTGGTATATTGTATACGTAATAGAGTAATGTATCGGAAGTACAATAACTTCTGGTAAATACTACTTACCAACAAACTATCTCGCCAGAACGCAAACGGGACTTCTGTACAGCGGTTATTATATCTTGGCTTTGACAAATGACGTCAAGATTCTTGAGGAGGCTTTACCTTTAATACACCGGCATCAGGAGGCCGAGACTATTGCTTCATAGAATTGTCGAGGGATAGAATAGTGCCCTCTTAACCAGGCCATAATAGATAAGTATTATTAAAGTCAAATAGACTTGATGAAGTCATTAAACTAAAACCAACTTATTTTTCATATTGAAATTGGTGTATTTCATGAGTACCACACATGTAATAATTTGAATTTAAAAAAAATATAAAGTTTCAACTTTTTTTGTACTTTCAAAATGCGTTTAATTATTGTGAATAAGTCAGGCAATATGTTACAATATTAATTGAATTCTCACAAAATAAGTTGGTTTACAGTTTGTATAGTTTCATCAGCGGCATTAATGTAGAACGAAACTTCCCCATTTGAACAGATAATCACACAAGTAACATTTTTGCTGTAACAAAATGCCATTAATATTATAAGAGAATCCTACACAAATGGCTTTGTATTATCAAAATTTCTTTGCCTTTTGTAGATGATTTATCAAAATTACGTTTTCAATTGTAGGCAATTAATATTCATACAATGAATTTCCATAATTATGAAGTTATGAATTTTGATTTTGAAAACCATAACTTTGATTAATCATCTCACTAAGCTAAAAACCAAAATAAATACATATGTTAAAATTCTTAATAAATAATTTATTCATAGTTTACATTCAAAAAAGTACATATACAGAGATTCCTTCTTTCATATTACTTGTTGTCCTAAATTGTCCTGATCAAGTCTGTAGTGTGTATTCCATAAAAATCATTATCATAATTATTACATTAGCAATTCAGTAAAATAAGCATTGAATAAAACAAATAAGTACAATGACTTCCCTTTAAAGTCTGTGCTTGAAGTGTTTAAAGTACTTTATACATTAACAAAAACATCAACTTTCACTAATATATCAAAATACATAGATAAAGATGATTTGAAAAAGTACCATAAACCAGCTTTTTTGCTGCTTCTCATTTTCTCAAATTCATGGAACCAATTTTTTCACTGTGGTTGTACATGTATTTTAAAAATAAATTCAGTTTGTATTGCTAAACAAAAATGTTTGTATATGAATTTTCCCCCAGTATTTCCAAGAGAGAAAGAACATGGTTAAAACCAAGTTTGGCATTAATTAATGAATTTCCCTCAAAGTATGATTGGATGAAGCAAAAAAAAAAAAGAGTTATGTCCCCTTCCTTGCTATCCTCCATGATCTCTTGCAGACAATTGACCCAGTTACCAACTCATACATTTAAAACAAAATAAAAGTTTTTAAACTTTTGTGTATGGGTGCAAATGTTGTTTTTTAGCAAGTTAACACATATATGTAGATACATCATATTCATTACAACTCCCTTCTGGTTAAATAAATAAACTTGCTACCAGTTTATGATGCAAAGGGGTATAAATGCACAGTCTTTTCAAATGCCTTGCGGAAATAAAAAGAGGTCCTATTAGTAAGCACCGTTAACTATTACTGATATTTAATGGCTCCAGGATGCTTAACGGGTTGAAAACATTAATTAAACAGTTCTTCATCTACTACAGCTTAGGTAGGAACAAGTGTCTTGTCTAACACCTCAATACAACATTGAAATGTTCATTTGTAAGATTGTTCAAATAAATAGCATACTTTGATTTTTTGTCCAGTGAGAGAGAAGCTGGGTACCTAAGCCAGTTAAATTTGGTCACACCCCTACTGTCTGTTCCACATTTAGAAAACACACAAATATCTGTATCTAGTAGAGACGCTGCACCCAAAATTTCTGCATCTGTTGCCCACACTGAGTTGCAATCCATATTGCTCTCCTCTAAATATTCATTTACATTTGTGTCCAAATATTTGCTTAGTTTTGTGGTCACACTAGAATTCCTCATATGGGCAACAATACTGTCTCTGCATGATTTATGTCCATTTTCTGTCCCAGAGAGTGCAAAACTAATCGCACGAAACAAGCAGTTGCCGTCTCCTCTGATGCTGTGTATTTCTGATGGCTTTCCTGCTGATTCCTTGTCATTTCCATAATTTGGGCACTTGAGAAACTTAATGTTCATCCTATTGCACAATTTAGGGAGGGCTGAAGCTGGAAGTGTTTTGAATATACATTTTGCAGGTGTTTCCTTTGTGATGTTCACATGATGCTGTTGTGATTGCCTTTGTGATGTTGTCTTGGTCTGCTTTCTTGTTTGTTTTGGAGTTAGAGGTGCGCTCTTTGTTGTCTTTAATGTGCGCTTTGGAGTACTGGTGGGAGTCTGGCAATGTGATGTCTGTGTATCAGGTGTGTACAGCTTGAGGTGGGTGCTATGGTAGATGTTTGAAAGTGTCTTCTTACTTTTGGCATTCTGTAGTCTAACCCGTCCTTTGTCTAAAGTTTCAATGACTCTGTATGGTCCTACCCACCTTGGTGCAAGCTTGCATCCAAACCTCCTAATTTTGCTCGTGTTTTTCATCAGAACAGAAGATCCTACTGGATAAGAGCTGTGTGATTGGTGACGTCGATCATAATTTTTCTTCTGTCGTTCTTGTGCTGTCTCAATATTGTTTTTGACACATTCGTTGATCTCTTTTCTTTGATCTGCAATATTAGTTAAGACACTATCTGCAAATTTACATGATTCTAGTGTTGGCTTCTTCCCAGAGTTTGGAACAATCCTTGCCTTTCGTCCATACATCACCTCAAATGGTGTACACTTTGTAGATGAATGAATACTTGTTCTGTAGGCAAACAATGCGCTCTGAAGCAACACATCCCAATCGGTCGCATTTTCATTTGTTACTTTACTTAACATTTCTTTCAAAGTTCTGTTGTCACGTTCTCGCTGTCCATTTGTCTGTGGATGGTAGGCAGAGGAAATTCTGTGGTCAATTTGTAGTTCATCTGTTAAAAAGTCTACAACTTTGTTGGTGAACTCCTTTCCTTGGTCTGTGATTATAGAATCCATTGGTCCTAGTCTACAGACACAGTCCAATATGAACTTTCCCACATTCTCAGCAGTTTTCTCGCCAATGGCACGTGCTTCTGACCACTTTGAGAAATGGTCTGTTGCAGCCACGATGTATTTATTGCTAGTATCCGTTATTGGTAAAGGTCCAACAATGTCAATTCCAACAAGGCTCCAAACTTTGGAAGGCACTGATATAGAATTAAGTGGAGGAGCATTTTTTACTGGTCCAAGATTGACTCTACAACACTGATCACAGTCTCTAACAAACGAAGTTACATCCTCTTTCATGCCTTTCCAGTAATATCCTTGCAGACACTTTTGGTATGTTTTGTCTCTTCCTAGATGACCACCAGCATATTTTCCTGTGAATTGCAAATATGTTAAAATTGTATGAAACAAATAATCAAACAGAAACATGACATCCCTAACATTAGAATCAGAGATGGGAGTGTAAAATCTCTAACATTAGTATCAGAGATGGGAGTGTGACATCTGAGAGAGAAAGTCAGGGGGCACGCTGCATCTCTAACATTAGTATCAGAGATGGGGAGAGGGTGACATCTCAGACAAGAAAGTCATGGGGGCACGCTGCATCTCTAACATTAGTATCAGAGATGGAAGGGTGACGTCTCTCACTTAAGTATCAGAGATGGGAGGATGATATCTCTAACATTAGTATCAGAGATGGAAGGGTGACGTCTCTCACTTAAGTATCAGAGATGAGAGGGTGATATCTCTAACATAAGTATCAGAGATGGGAGGGTGACATCTCTAACATTAGTATCAGAGATCGGAGGATGACATCTCTAACATTAGTATCACAGATGGGAGGGTTGACATCTCTAACATTTATCAGAGATGGAAGGATGACATCTCTAACATTAGTATCAGAGATGGGAGGGTGACATCTCTAACATTAGTATCAGAGATGAAGGGGTGACATCTCTAGCATTAGTATCAGAGATCGGAGGGTGACGTCTCTCACTGAAGTATCAGAGATGGGAGGGTGATATCTCTAATATTTGTATCAGATATGGGAGGGTGACATCTCTAACATTAGTATCAGAGATGGGAGGGTGACATCTCTTACATTAGTATCAGAGATGGAAGGGTGACGTCTCTCACTTAAGTATCAGAGATGGAAGGGTGACGTCTCTAACATAAGTATCAGAGATGGGAGGGTGACATCTCTAACATTAGTATCAGAGATAGGAGGGTGACATCTCTAACATTAGTATCAGAGATGGAAGAGGGTGACATCTCTAACATTAGTATCAGAGATGGAGAGGGTGACATCTCTAGCATTAGTATCAGAGACCGGAGGGTGACGTCTCTCACTGAAGTATCAGAGATGGGAGGGTGACATATCTCTAATATTTGTATCAGATATGGGAGGGTGACATCTCTAACATTAGTATCAGAGATGGAAGGGTGACGTCTCTCACTTAAGTATCAGAGATGGAAGGGTGACGTCTCTAACATAAGTATCAGAGATGGGAGGGTGACATCTCTAACATTAGTATAGGAGATAGGAGGGTGACATCTCTAACATTAGTATCAGAGATGGAAGGGTGACGTCTCTCACTTAAGTATCAGAGATGGAAGGGTGACTCTCTAACATTAGTATCAGAGATGGGTGACATCTCTAACATTAGTATCAGAGATGGAGGGTGACATCTCTAACATTTATCAGAGATGGGAGGGTGACATCTCTAACATTAGTATCAGAGATGGGAGGGTGACATCTCTAACATTAGTATCAGAGATGGGAGGGTGACATCTCTAACATTAGTATCAGAGATGGAAGGGTGACGTCTCTAACATTAGTATCAAGAGATGGAAGGGTGACGTCTCTAACATTAAGTATCAGAGATGGAAGGGTGACATCTCTAACTTAAGTATCTGAGATGGAAGGGTGACATCTCTAACATTAGTATCAGAGATGGAGGGTGACATCTGAGAGAGAAAGTCAGGGGGCACGCTGCATCTCTAACATTAGTATCAGAGATGGGAGGGTGACATCTCTAACTTAGTATCAGAGATGGGAGGGGCACCTGCATCTCTAACATTAGTATCAGAGATGGAAGGGTGACGTCTCTCACTTAAGTATCAGAGATGGGAGGGTGATATCTCTAACATTAGTATCAGAGATGGGAGGGTGACATCTCTAACATTAAGTATCAGAGATGGGAGGGTGACATCTCTAACATAAGTATCAGAGATGGGAGGGTGACATCTCTAACATTAGTATCAGAGATGGGAGGGTGACATCTCTAACATTAGTATCAGAGATGGGAGGGTGACATCTCTAACATTAGTATCAGAGATGGAAGGGTGACATCTCTAACATTAGTATCAGAGATGGGAGGGTGACATCTCTAACATTAGTATCAGAGATGGAGAGGGTGACATCTCTAACATTAGTATCAGAGACCGGGAGGGTGACGTCTCTCACTGAAGTATCAGAGATGGGAGGGTGACATCTCTAACATTAGTATCAGAGATGGGAGGGTGACATCTCTAACATTAGTATCAGAGATGGAAGGGTGACGTCTCTCAACATTAGTATCAGAGATGGAAGGGTGACGTCTCTAACATAAGTATCAGAGATGGAGGGTGACATCTCTAACATTAGTATCAGGAGATGGAAGGGTGACATCTCTAACATTAGTATCAGAGATGGAAGGGTGACGTCTCTCACTTAGTATCAGAGATGGAAGGGTGACATCTCTAACATTAAGTATCAGAGATGGGAGGGTGACATCTCTAACATTAGTATCAGAGATGGGAGGGTGACATCTCTAACATTAGTATCAGAGATGGAAGGGTGACATCTCTAACATTAAGTATCAGAGATGGAAGGGTGACATCTCTAACATTAGTATCAGAGATGGGAGGGTGACATCTCTAACATTAAGTATCAGAGATGGAAGGGTGACGTCTCTAACATTAAGTATCAGAGATGGAAGGGTGACGTCTCTCACTTAAGTATCAGAGATGGGAGGGTGACATCTCTAACATTAGTATCAGAGATGAATCTGAGGGTGACGCTGATCTCTAACATTAGTATCAGAGATGGGAGGTGACATCTGAGGGTGACGCTGCATCTCTAACATTAGTATCAGAGATGGAACTCTGGTGACAGTCTCTCTAACATTAGTATCAGAGATGGAAGGGTGACGTCTCTAACATAAGTATCAGAGATGGGAGGATGATATCTCTAACATTAGTATCAGAGATGGAAGGGTGACATCTCACACTTAAGTATCAGAGATGGAGAGGGTGACATCTCTAACATTAGTATCAGAGATGGAAGGGTGACATCTCTAACATTAGTATCAGAGATGGGAGGGTGACATCTCTAACATTAGTATCAGAGATGGAGAGGAGTGACATCTCTAACATTAGTATCAGAGATGGAAGGGTGACGTCTCTCACATAAGTATCAGAGATGGGAGGGTGATATCTCTAACATTAGTATCAGAGATGGAGAGGGTGACATCTCTAACATTAGTATCAGAGATGGAGAGGGTGACATCTCTAACATTAGTATCAGAGATGGAAGGGTGACATCTCTAACATTAAGTATCAGAGATGGGAAGGGTGACGTCTCTAACATTAGTATCAGAGATGGGAGGGTGACATCTCTAACATTAGTATCAGAGATGGGAGGGTGACATCTCTAACATTAAAGTATCAGAGATGGGAGGGTGACATCTCTAACATTAGTATCAGAGATGAGAGGGTGACATCTCTAACATTAGTATCAGAGATGGGAGGGTGACGTCTCTAACATGAAGTATCAGAGATGGGAGGGTGACATCTCTAACATAAGTATCAGAGATGGAAGGGTGACATCTCTAACATTAGTATCAGAGATGGGAGGGTGACATCTCTAACATTAGTATCAGAGATGGGAGGGTGACGTCTCTAACATAAGTATCAGAGATGGGAGGGTGACATCTCTAACATTAGTATCAGAGATGGGAGGGTGACATCTCTAACATTAGTATCAGGAGATGGGAGGGTGACATCTCTAACATTAGTATCAGAGATGGGAGGGTGACATCTCTAACATTAGTATCAGAGATGGGAGGGTGACATCTCTAACATTAGTATCAGAGATGGAAGGGTGACATCTCTAACATTAGTATCAGAGATGGGAGGGTGACATCTCTAACATTAGTATCAGAGATGGAAGGGTGACGTCTCTCATTTAAGTATCAGAGATGGAAGGGTGACGTCTCTAACATTAGTATCAGAGATGGGAGGGTGACATCTCTAACATTAGTATCAGAGATGGAAGGGTGACATCTCTAACATTAGTATCAGAGATGGAAGGGTGACATCTCTAACATTAGTATTAGAGATGGGAGGGTGACATCTCTAACATTAGTATCAGAGATGGGAGGGTGTGACGTCTCTCACATTAGTATCAGAGATGGAGGGGTGGATCTCTCTAACATAAGTATCAGAGATGGGAGGGTGACATCTCTAACATTAGTATCAGAGATGAGGAGGATGACATCTCTAACATTAGTATCAGAGATGGGAGGGTGACATCTCTAACATTAGTATCAGAGATGGAAGGGTGACATCTCTAACATTAGTATCAGAGATGGGAGGGTGACATCTCTAACATTAGTATCAGAGATGAAGGGTGACATCTCTAACATTAGTATCAGAGATGGGAGGGTGACGTCTCTCACTTAAGTATCAGAGATGGAAGGGTGACATCTCTAACATTAGTATCAGAGATGTGACGTCTCTCACTATATCAGGATGAGGAGGTGACATCTCTAACATTAGTATCAGAGATGGGAGGGTGACATCTCTAACATTAGTATCAGAGATGGAAGGGTGACATCTCTCACATTAAGTATCAGAGATGGAAGGGTGACGTCTCTCAACATTAAGTATCAGAGATGGAAGGGTGACATCTCTAACATTAGTATCAGAGATGGGAGGGTGACATCTCTAACATTAGTATCAGAGATAGGAGGGTGACATCTCTAACATTAGTATCAGAGATGGGAGGGTGACATCTCTAACATTAGTATCAGAGATGAGAGGGTGACATCTCTTAGCATTAGTATTAGAGATGGGAGGGTGACATCTCTTACATTAGTATCAGAATTGGGAGGATGACATCTCTAACATTTATCAGAGATGGGCCCAGCAACAACTAAGTATAGGATAAACCATGAGTTGGTGTAGAATAGGCCAGAGAAAACACACATATCGAAGGGTGAAGTACAAACTAGTATTTTGTTTTCATAGACAAAAGTTACTTACTTAAAATTTACACTCCTCTACACTATAAGCATCATTGAAAAATTTGAGCTTCTTATTGTTATTCAGAAAAGAAATATGTAAAAGAATTTTATAGAAGATTGATCAATATCATTATACTGTAAAAATGAAGCACACACAAAAACAATCATACTAAATGTTTTTAAATGCTTTAAAAATTTGGAAATAGCAGCATTTGCACATGAAAAGCCACCTATGGCATGTACATTCCTCTGAATTGTGTAATTAAACTTAAATACATGCAAGTTTAATGTTTTTTTGATTTTGAAAACAGAATCTGTTTAAATATACCCAGATTTACCTGGCAAAACCTCAAATGCTAATTACCATCTGCATGTGTAAACATGTATATCACATCGATATACATTGTATATGCACATTAATTTAACATGTTCTAATTTATATATTCAAAAATTTGCATACTTGTTGAAACTATTTGAATAAAAACATAAAAATCGGACAGAAGTAAAATTTAAATTAGATATTAAATTTTAAATGATCATCTGCTTTCAAAAATTAAGCTCCATAGCTGACATCATTAATGATACTAGTCATTTGAACAATAATTGGTGTTAATAATCATGTGTGGAATGTATATGTCTAATTAACACAAAAAATAATATAAAATGATTTATTTTGTTTTTGTGCGTGTGAGATCAGTACTCCATTCCATATAGAACGGAATTTTTTCTGGATGCATTGATTAATGTACATATTTTTATCTTGAAGTAAAATTAGAAGTTCAAACTTTTCAAAATGATGGTAATGGTGTAACTGAAGAAAAATACTGAATTGTCTCTGCTCATGTTTTTGACGGAGAAAAATACCATTTGTCGACAGTGGAGCATCTTTAAATATAATAATTTTGAAGATATATATATATACATGAATATATAATTACCTGAGTGAAGGCTGGTCAAGACAGCTTGTACTTCATTGTGTCTCAGTACCTTCTTGTCATCTTTGTATAAGGTGCCATCTTTGCACTGGAACCCCTTAGCTTTGATGCGAATTCTTCTTTTTTTCAGATTTCTTCTTATTTGCATCTTTTATGTTTGTTACATATGCAGGGGTACTCTGATTTACTGAGGTATATAACAAGTTCATTGTAGGAATTATCTTCCATGGTTTTTCAAGGTGGGATGATGCTGATTGCATCAATGAAAAGTATACAATGTATAGTGGTCACAAAAGCAGACAAATGTATATATAATATTACCAAATATGGACCTTACTGATGTCAAGGTGTGAAGCCATACCCAATAAACAGCAACTATTAGCTATATGGTTCAGACATGGTGACTAAAGACTACAATGCTTTAAACAAAAGAGTCTTCAGCCAGGTGTGATATGTTAGGGTGAACCGATGTTAGATCAGGTGACAGTCATTAATTAGTACAATCATCAACACCTATTTAATTGTCTTGTAATTACCATCCCTTAGAGCTATTCCAACATATAGATGTTGTTATTTCAATGGTGTACAGGTGTCACTTCTATGTCAAAATTAAAATTAATATAAACATTTTTACACGAAGACAATTAATGTAAAAATGCAATGTACTTTTTAAACTTAAGGGAAAAACTTCCAATATGTATTTGATTATATCTTTTACAAATTTAGTACATCATGGTTCCATTATTTCGTTAATTTCTATATTACTTGATATATCAAAATAGGAATTATTGATATAAAGACTCAAATAACTCAATAATTTCATATTTTTGCTGAAATGTAGCAATATTCCATTACCAGTGGTATAATTATATAAAGAATATAAAGAATTAAGATTAAAAAAAAATACATTGTATATACAGATCTGTATATTTTGAACATTTACGCAATTTTAGAAATATGAAGGGGCTTAATTTTTGTTTTAATTTCCTTTAGTATGGGGGGCGGGGCACCAAGGACAGATGAGAAAGCCAATAATTTATTCCTGAGAAAAAAGGGTTTGGTGCAAGAATCAAGTATAGTCATGCAATACTACATGTTTATTCTCACACCTACATGTTCACCCCAGAAGTAAGTAGAAAAGAGGGAAAGATGACCGCCCCCCTTCAGCAAGCCAATAGTCGAGAGGGGGAGGGGGTATCACCTAGCTATATATCACCCCTCTCAAAATATATGGAGAGGGAAAAAAGAATAAGCTACCTAGTAGTTTTCCCTTCTCAAATAAATCAAGACTGGGAAAGAAATCAGTTAGCCAATAGTTTCCCCCCTAGATATAATCGAGAGGGGGAATGAATCAGATTAGAGAGGGGTGAAAGGAATCCTAATAGTTTCCCCCCTAGATATAATCGAGAGGGGGGAAAGAATCAGCTAGCCAATAGTTTCCCCCCTAGAATTAATCGAATAGAGGGGGGAAAGAATCAGCTAGCCAATAGTTTCCCCCTAGAATTAATCGAGAGGGGGGAAAGAATCAGAAATTACTAAGCCAATATAAGTTTCCCCCCTAGATATAATCAAGAGGGGGAAAATGAATCAGCTAGCCAATAGTTTCCCCCTAGAATTAATCAAGAGGGGGGAAAGAATCGCTAGCCAATAGTTTCCCCCCTAGAATTAATCCCCCTAAGAGGGGGGAAAGAATCAGCTAGCCAATAGTTTCCCCCCTAGATATAATCAAGAGGGGGGAAAGAATCAGCTAGCCAATAGTTTCCCCCCTTCTAGATATTAATCAAGAGGGGAAAGAATCAGCTAGCCAATAGTTTCCCCCCTAGATAATAATCAAGAGGGGGGAAAGAATCAGCTAGCCAATAGTTTCCCCTAATAATCGAGAGGGGGGAAAGAATCAGCTAGCCAATAGTTTCCCCCCTAGATATAATCAAGAGGGGGGAAAGAATCAGCTAGCCAATAGTTTCCCTCTAGATATAATCAAGAGGGGAAAGAATCAGCTAGCCAATAGTTTCCCCCCTAGATATTAATCAAGAGGGGGGAAAGAATCAGCTAGCCAATAGTTTCCCCCTAGAATTAATCGAGAGGGGGGAATGAATCAGCTAGCCAATAGTTTTCCCCCTAGATTAATCGAGAGGGGGGAAAGAATCAGCTAGCCAATAGTTTCCCCTAGAATTAATCGAGAGGGGGGAAAGAATCAGCTAGCCAATAGTTTCCCCCCTAGAATAATCAAGAGGGGGAAAATGAATCAGCTAGCCAATAGTTTCCCCACTAGAATTAATCAAGAGGGGGGAAAAGAATCAGCTATAGCCAATAGTTTCCCCCCCTAGAATAAATCAAGAGGGGATAAAGAATGATTCAGCTAGCCAAATAGTTTCCCCCCTCAGAATATAATCAAGAGGGGGAAAGAATCAGCTAGCCAATAGTTTCCCCCCTAGAATTAATCAAGAGGGGGGAAAAGAATCAGCTAGCCAAATAGTTTTCCCCCCCCCCTAGAATTAATCGAGAGGGGGGAAAGAATCAGCTAGCCAATAGTTTCCCCCCTAGAATTAAATCAAGAGGGGGAAAATGAATCAGCTATAGCCAATAGTTTCCCCCCCTAGATATAATTCGAGAGGGGGAAATGAATCAGCTAGCCAATAGTATTTTCCCCCTAACCCAATTTAATCAAGAGGGGGGGAATGAATCAGCTAGCTCAATAGTTTCCCCCCTAGAATATAATCGAAGAGGAAGGAATCAGCTAGCTAAAAGTTTCCCCTAAAATCAATCGAGAGGGGGGAAGAAATCAGCTAGCCAATAGTTTTCCCCCTAAGAATTAAATCGAGAGGGGGAAAGAATCAGCTAGCCAATAGTTTCCCCCTAGAAATTAATCAAGAGGGGATGAAAGAATCAGCTAGCCAATAGTTTTCCCCCCTAGAATTAATCGAGAGGGGGGATAGAATCAGCAGATGAATAGCGTTCATCTCCTAGATATAAACTTATCCCCCGTAATAGTTTCCCCCTATATGTAATCGCTGAGAGGGGTGGGAATGAATCAGCTAGCCAATAGTTTTTCCCCCTAAAATTAATTCGAGAGGGGGGAAAGAATCAGCTAGCCAATAGTTTCCCCCTATAATTAATCAAGTAGGGGGGAATGAATCAGCTAGCCAATAGTTTCCCCCTAGAATAATTTAAATGAGGGGGAAAGATCCAGCTAGCCAATAGTTTCCCCCCTATGAGATATAATCAAGAGGGGGGAATGAATCAGCTAGCCAAATATGTTTCCCCCCACTAGAATTAATCGAGCAGCGGGGGAAACGAATCAGCTAGCCAATAAGTTTCCACCTAGAATATAACCCTAGATATAGTTTCCCCCCTAGATATCAATCAAGAGGGGAATGGGCTAGCCAATAGACCCCTAGAATATCGAGAGGGGGAAAGAATCAGCTTCGCCCAATACGTTCCCCCCTTGAATAATCAACCGAGGGGGACCCTTTAGCAAATAGTTCCCCGAAGCTAGATATAACGTCATCAGAGGGGGAGGTAATGTATCCAGCTAGCTCGAATTAGGAGGTATTTCACACCCGGGTAAACGATATCTACTATCAGTTGAGGTGCGGGGGGAATGATCATTCACTCGCCATATAGTTTATTCTCCTTCTTTGCACTTAATCGATTTAGAGGGGGAAAGAATCAGCTATAGCACCAAATAGTTGATCCCAATAACTCACTGTAGCAATACTCATTTGAGGTCTCTGGGGTAAGACATCAAGATAGAGACCACTAGTTTGTTCCATCTCGCTAGATATGGAGGATCAAAGACGGAGGGAGACAGACTGATCTTACGCATACGCAGCCAAATAGAGTCTCATCGCTCCTCACTACGGATCATCGGTCAAGCAGGGCGGAGAGAGACTGGTTTCAGCCTATCACACATTGAGCTGTTACACCCTAGATTTATAATTTGCTGAGCACATTGGCCGGATTATATAATCCAGCTTAGGAACCAAGATGGGAGATTCAGTTGTTCCCCCTGACTATATCCACAGGACATAATTTGGATACCCAATACAGAGGGAGATGAGAAAAAATATCAGCGGTAAAGTCACAACATATATAAGTATAATTTCCCCCTAGAAATGTTAATCCAACGAGCGAGTATATGGAGAACAGATTCAAGAATAAGCTAGCCAATAGTTTCCCCCTAGATATAATCAAGAGGGGGGGAAAGACGATCAGATAGCCAATAGTTTCCCCCTCACTCCCTAGATATAATAATTCGGAGAGGGGGCGAAAGAATCAGCTAGCCAAAATAGTTTCCCCCTAGATTTATATCAAGTGAGGGAATGATTCAGCTAGCCAATAGTTTCCCCCACCCTATTGGATATAATTCGAGAGGGGGGAAATGATTTCAGCTAGGCCAAATAGTTTCCCCTAGACTCATAAATCGAGAGGGGGGTAAAGGGAGAATCAGCTTAGCCCAATAGTTTACCCCCTAGATATAAATTTGTGAGGGGGGGAATGAATCAGCTTGCCAATAAGTTCCCCCCTAGAATTAATGCGACGAGGGGGAAATGAATCAGCTACGCCCCACTAGTTTTACCCCCTAGATATAATCAAGACGGGGGGAATGATCAGCTAGCCAATAGTTTCCACCCACTCCCTGGAAGAAGTTCGTGGAGGGGAAAGAGGGAAAAGAATCTGAATTGCCAATGGTTTTCCCCTTGAAACTAATCTAAGAGGGGGGGAAGAATCAGCGAGCATAATAGTTTCCACCAAGAATTTAGCTAATTAGAGGGGGAAAGAATCAGCTAGCCAATAGTGTTTTCCCCGGGGAAAGAATAAAATAGCAAGTTCTTTTTACCCGCGGGAATGAATCAGCTTGCCATAAAGTTATCACCACCTAGATATAACTCAAGAGAGTGGAAAGATCAGCTACCAATAGTTTCCCCCTAGAATTAATCAAGAGGGGGGGAACAATAGCAATTTTAGTTTTTATATTTAATCATAATCAGTAATCAGCTAGCCAATAGTTTGATCCCCTAGGAATTAATTTATTTCCCCCTAAATGGGGGGAAACAATCAGTAGCCAATATTTCCCCCCTTGATATAAATCTTAAGAGGGGGGTCAATAATCAGCTATAGCAAATAGTTTTCTTAATCAAGAGGGGGAAAGAATCAGCTAGCCAATAGTTTCCCCCTATAAATTCAAGAGTTTGGGGGGGATCAGCTAGTTAGTTGACCCCCTTTTAATCATTTGATGGAAAGAATCAGCTTGTAGCCCCTTAAGAGGGGGAAAGAATCAGCTAGCCAATTGTTTTCCCCCCCTAGATTAAATCACTTGGTATCAGCTAGCCAATAGTTTACCCCCCTGATATAATCATCAGAATGGGGAAGAATTCAGCTAGCCAATAGTTTCCCCCTAGAAATTCAAGATTTTAATCAATTTAGGGGAAAGAATCAGCTAGCCAATAGGTTCCTGATATAATTGGGGGAAAGAATTTTAGCCAATAGTTTCCCCCTAGAATATTCAAGAAGGGGAAAAGAATCAAATTTCCCCCCCTAAATAATAATCAATAGGGGGGAAAGATCATTAGCCAATAATTTTCCCCTAGATAATCAAGTAAAAAATATTGCTAGCCAATACATAGGGGATTTATCAGAGACAAAGTAATTCCCCTAGAATTAATCAAGAATTGGAAAGAATCACCTAGCCAATAGTTTTTTCACCCTAAGATTAATCAAGAGGGGGGGGATATCATTTGTAGCAATTTCAAATTAATCAAACCCCAATAATCAGATAGCTAGTTAGTTGATGGTAAATGCTTTGATCATTCCAATATTGCAATCCCTAGAAATAATCATTTAGATGGAAATGGAATCAGCTAGCCAATAGTTTTCACCCCCCCTCATTAATCGAGAGGGGGGGAGAATCAGCTAGCCAATTTTGTCCCCCCTAGAATATAATCAAGATGTCAAAATTGAATCAGCTAGCCAATAGTTTTCAAAATGCAAGAAAAAATTTGTAGGGGGGAATGAATCAGCTATAAAGTTTTCCCCCTATTAATCAAGAGATAAATGAAAAGAGGAATAGTTCCCCCTGTTAATTTGAAGGGGGGAAAAAAATCAGCTAGCCAATAGTTTGACCCCCTTAGATATAACAAGGGGAATGGAAAATCAGCTTTTTCCCCCCCCGGGGGAAAATCATTTGCACAATTTTTTCCCCACCTAGAAGGATAATACCATTGTATTATGGGTGCTATCCGTAGCTGTAGTTTCAGCTAGATATTCCCAAGAAGTCAAGAGGGGGGAAATCAATAGCCAATAGCCCCCTAAATTAATCTTTCGGAGGAAAGAATCAGCCCCAAATAGTTTCCCCCTATCTGGGGGGGGGGGGAAAGAATCACAGCCAGATAGCATCATCATTTGCACAATTTTGAAAGGGGGGGACCCTATAAATAATGTTTCCCCCCAATACCATATGCATGATGGGGGCTAAGATCAGCATGCTTAGTTTCAGAGAATTAAGTCGTTTATAATCAAATAGCCAAATTGTAAAATTTTTTTCCCCTAGATAGGCCCCCCGGGGGGAATCAGCCAATAGTTTCATTTGAATTATAATCAATTTTGAATCCCCAAATCAGCTTAGAGATAGTTTTCCCCATAGCATTAAAAGAGGTGCTATCCAGGGCTTAGTTTCAGAGAATTAAAGTCGTTTATATCAAATAGCCAAAGTTGACCCCCCTAGATTAACCAAGTTCAGAAAACACTATCAGTTTCCCCCCTAGATTTGTACAAATTTTGAATCAATCAGCTAAACCTATAAGGATGCTACCATTGCATTATCAAATATCCCATGCTTGGTTTCAGAGAAGAAGTCGTTTATATGGAAATAGCCAAATTGTTTCCTTTTGAGTTTTCCCCCTCAGGGCCCCCGGGGGGTCAGAGAATCATTTGTAGACAATTTGAATCCCCTATCTAATAAGAATATGAATCAGCTACCAATTGTTTTATGAATTAATCACATGCTTTCAGAGAAAAGTCGTTTTATATGGAAATAGCCAAATTGGGGATAATCAGCTAGCCATTTGACCCCCCCTCAGGCAATATAATTGGGGGGGAAGCCCCATCATTTGTACAATTTTTCCCCAAATAAGGATGCTACCATTGCATTATGGAAATAATAGCTAGCAAATAGTTTCAGAGAAAATAATTCTTATAGGAAATAGCCCAAATCAGCTAGCCAAACATTTCCCCCCCTTTTAATCAAGAGGGGGAGAATCCCAATTTAGTCAGCCATATCATTTTACAATTTTGAGACTTAAAAGAATCAGCTATACCCTATGTAGATGAAAATACCATTGCTATTATGGGTGCTATCCCCATGATTGGTTTCAGAGAAGAAGTCGTTTATATAATTAGTAGCCAAATTGACCCCTTTTGGCAATAATCAGGCCCCTCGGGGGGGGAATGAGCCAGCTAATTTGTGTACAATTTCTCTATTAGTATAATAAGATGCTACCAGTCAATTTTTGTTGAAATCTTAAATTTATTTTCCCCCCAGAAGAAGTCGATTTTGACTAAAGAACAGGATTACATCCTAGGTCGACAAGACGACTCAGCTTCAACACTAATTTTGAATTTATAAGCTCACAGAGCTGGATCCTTCGGACAGGTGAGCTAATCAAAATAATTTTAAGGGGGAAAGAATCAGTCAATTCTGATTAATTCAGTATCAGAGGGTTGAAAATCAATCACTAATTTTTTTCTGTAATTTGAGTATTTTCATAGTTAATCATAAATTTTGTAAATATTATCAAACTTTTAAATGAATTAAAGATTTCACTGACATAAATTACTAACTAAAATAACTAATTTTATAGCAATAGTGTTTTAATTTAGACTAATAATTAAAACACATTCTAAACTGCAATTATTGTTTCCCCCCTTTTGTTTAACAATGGCAATTGGTGGAAAGAAAAGTAATAGTAAAAAAATAGCTGTTTTCAGACAATCAATCAATAAACCGTTGAATGAATACAGTTTAAGCCAGTTATTAGATTATTAGGAATTACAGGGGGGGAATATTCAGTTAAAGAAATTTCTGTAAAATATTAAATTTTGGGGTGTATTAAAAAATTTGTTTAAATCAATACCATTATGAAATGTCAGCTTTAAAATATTTACAATATATAATAAAAATACTAGTTCAACTATACAAGTTTAGAAGACACAACAAATGAGACATGAAATCATAACCAAATTATTAAAAACACGCATCTTAAATATCAAAACCATACAAAAAAATTAATATTAAAATTAATGAAGATATTCTAAAAATTAAATGACCATAGCTGTTAATAGGACGTTAAAAAAAATTATTTGAAAAAACTTAAACTAAATGGACATAAAGATTGAGATAATAAAATAATATGTAATTTGTGATTGGAAACAACATTTTTCCAATTCGCTTTAAAGTGTCATTATTTTATCCATAAAAGAACAATTCTAAATTTGAACTCGCGTGTTAAAGGAATTTCACATGGTACATTTTCAGTTTTTTTCTTATATTTGTACGAATGTTCGCTGTATGAGCGGCCAATGTACGATGACAATGTAATGTAAAACCTTATTTTAATTTTATCATGTTTTTTTTTTTTAATAAGTTTTTTATGAAACAATTTGTCATTAATTTCATAACAAAGGATTAAATTGAAATGGTTCTTGACATTTGTCAGTATAATGTGATGGACAGGTAATTAACAATTGTTGCTTTTTCATTGATTTTGGCGGAATTCACTGCTACCAAAATATATGCACTAAAAAATCAAAAATATTGCACTCATAAAAGACAGAATACACATGAAATTGTATTTCTTATACAGTTTAAATTAATTGACCACACTATTTACAATCAAAAAAACTTGAAAAAAACACAAATGCACGGAAAGAAAATTGACATGGGAAGTTTTTTACATTTAGCTGTTAATTAGTTAATTAATAATTGAAAAAAATCAAACAATTATTTATTTTTTTTCTTTATTCATTATTTGAATGAATATAAGGAGACGAAAATATTCAAAAAATTTTAATTAATGAATAATTTATAATTATTCAATTGGATTATTTCTCATTAAGAGCACTTACAAAATCTATATGTTTTCGATGTATCAGGAAAATGAAAAAATATACAAATATATATTTAATACCTTTATCATGAATAGGAAAAAATACAGAATTTAATTTAAGTGATTCAAATAATATAGGTAAAGCATTACATTGAAAAAGAAATTAATCACTTATGTATTTTACATGAATTATTGAAATTGTGTACGATTTTCAATCATTCAATTTTTTTAATATAAGGATCAAAAAAAAAAAAAATTTTGTGTATTGGAAAAAATGTTTTTTTCTTTTACCCTATTTGCTCCGTTTAATTTAAGTAATACTTTCAATTTTTAAAACTTTTCAAAAAAACATCATGTTATTAGACAAATGAAAATATAATGTGTTATCAAAAAACCCTCATGCAATGTACATGACGAGATTTATTTATTGCAAGACAAAAAATAAGTTCTTTAATGTTTAGATTGAAATATAAATTTTGGACCCCCTGTTGTATGAAAATTTGCTATGGTTCCGTCGTCCGTACGGACGCATGTTTTTAACATAAGCATATATATGTTGGCTAAATGGGCCAGTGAAATCTAAATCATTAATTACATGTATTTAAAGAAATAAAACAATTTAATTGGCTGTCATTGCAATGACCTCTTTTTTTCCAGATATTTCTCAGTAAACGTTTGATATAATTGTTTCAAATAGTTGATTATAATTAATTTAATTATCAAAATAATTGTTAATTGATGTAAAGTAAGAAATCATATATTTTAAATAACTAGTTTTCCAGTTCCTCTAACAATAGTAAACTGTTTGTGAATTTTCTTTTGAATCCAACATTATGTTCCTATGATCATCTTAAAATTTGTTTCAAATGACTTTTGAGTATTTAATTTTTATACTTAATCATGAATTGAAGAATTTCCCATTATTAAAACATCAAAATAATTACATTTTATGAGCAAACATGACATGTCATATGAATTGATAAAATATTCATATGTTTTTTTTTGTGTAGTTTGTCCCCCTTAAGATGGGTATGATGTAAATATTTTATACAGTGTAATTTGTCAATGACTAAAAAGTAACTTTATTACATTAATGTATTCTGCCAAGGGCATCAATGGATTTAAAAATTATATTATAGATATATAATTTATTAACACCAACAATTTTTACTTGTAAATTTGAATATAATATTGAAAAATTTTAACTTTCATTTTTATTTTCAGCATCATCGCCACCAAATGCAGAGTCTTTCTCAAGTCGTTCGCTGTTCAGGATAATGCTTGAAAACGTGTTCGCCTTCTTCAAATGTTATGTTCTAAGGTAACCTTTAGGATGACAAGCTTCTGCAGGTATATCTCTGTCTACTGAAGCATACACTTGTGCTGGACAGGACATTTTGAATGACCTGAAAAAACAGACACAAATCAACAAGATTATTCAATGAATTTATGTCCCAAACCGTTTGTACCCAAAAAATTTTAAATATTCTTGAAACAAAAATCTGTTCAGGGAGACACAAGTTCATACCATAATCATATATAATGTATACTAAGTTTGAAAGAGATCAAGACGAAAAATGTATCACGATTATTATAGTGTTACGTACAGTAATGAAATTATTTTTTTTGATTGCACTCTATTATTAATGCATATAGTGTATTAATTGTTTATTGTGGGACCATGTGTGATTTATAGTTATCTTTCAAATAAAGATGGTTAGACCCTTGTCTTCAAAAAACCTTCACTCAGAATATAGTTACTGGTATATTGCTAAATTGATATTGACGAGAAGTGTTTCGTGAAACAATAGGATTTTAGAGATTTAGGCTGTTAAAATTTAAAGTGTGTTTCAACAGGCCATATTTTAATTTGTATTGTATACTGAGAATATCTCGATGACTAGTACTGTATACATGTATACACATATATGTACACCCAATTTTTTTCAAACAGTAGTCTTAATTCTTTCAGAGATCTTAACTCCATTGAATTGCTAAAGGAAAGGCGCCGGCCAAGACAACAGTGGAAAGCTGGATGGTACCCTGTCGAGATATTAACAGAGCCTGACAGAGATGGATATGTAACAGTCCACTATATAAAACATAGATAATTCATTGTTGGATGCCAAGATCTTTCTTGGATCTCTTGTTGTCTCAATTTTGCTATATATATTTACCATCCATCATTAGAAAGTTACTAATTGAGTCGAAGTTCAGTGGACTAGCACTGCTGGAATTGATATGTGATATATCTTTGTAATATGTCAATTATAGACTTTTAATAAAACTATTTTTTCTTAATTACCAGTATGCTCACCAGGATTGACCGATTAAATGATGGAATTTGATTGGAAACAAAAGGATTGTTTTTTGTGCAATGTAGTCTATTTAAAAAAATAATTTTCCTGTCTTTCAGGGTGGAGTCATTCTTTATAACACAAGACTGAGGACAGAAGAACTTCAACCTAGTACTACTACATTATGTAAAGGATTAAACACAATGAATGATGCCCTTATGGTGTACAGAAACTAAAAAGTTGTGATTAAAAAGAACCTGAACACATCAGTTTGTTTGTTTGTTTGATTTATTAACGTCCTATTAACAGCTATGGTCATGTAAGGACGGCCTCCCATGTATGCGGTGTGTTGCGTGTATGTTGTGCGAGGTGAGTGGACTGGGAGACTGCGGTATGTTCGTGTTGTGTCTTCTTCTTGTATAGTGGAACTGTTGCCCTTTTTTATAGTGCTATATCACTGAAGCATGCCGCCGAAGACACCAAGCAACACACCCCACCCGTTCACATTATACTGACAACGGGCGCGAACCAGTCGTCCCACTCCCTGTATGCTGAACGCTAAGCAGGAGCAGAAACTACCACTTTTATAGACTTTGGTGTGTCTCGGCCAGGGGACAGAACCCAGAGCCTTCCTCACAGGGCGAACGCTCAACTCAAGGCCAAAAGTGAGGCGATGCCAAGGGAGGCATTAGGAAAGATCAAGTCAGTTAGGAAGAAGAGAAAAGATAAGATCCTAAATTTAGTCGCCTTTTACGATCATGCAATAGGGTAGCAGGTACAATTCTAACGCCCTACCTGCAGGGCTTGGAACCCATTTGTATATCCCCCGCCAACTTCGTTGGGCGGGGGATAATAATTTAGTTTTTAAACTTTCTGATGACTGTAATCTAATGCTTATAAGGTATTTGATATAGATCTCATAAATTTTTATCGAATTATATATTACCAGTAAGGAAATTTGAAAGCTCCTCTTAGAATACTGTATTATACATGATAAAAGTGATTTCAGTGCTCGTTAAACTATTTCGCATTGCCACTTACAAATGTAAGCTTATGTCTGATATATTCTACTGTACCACATTATTAATCGTATATCTATTTTGTTTTGCACACAACACATGGACTTAGTATTATTTTGTACACCAGCTATTGCAATTGATTTTACAAAGATATAAAAAAAGACAATTAATAAGAATGTTTACATCTGTTTTCCTTTAAGTATAGGTGTTGACATCTCACCATGTATAAGAAGTATCAATCTGATTAAAATAAAGATCCTTACAATCACTTTGTTAAATATAGGATCTGAGAAAATCCCATAGGGGGTCACATCCAGATGACCTTTATACCACGTGGTATTCATACCCAATCCATTTTCTAACCTTGCTACATCAATTGAAAACGATATTTCGTCCCACTATACATACAAAATTACCTTTGTTGTGCTCTTTGGACGAGATGACTACATAAACCAAAATAATTCTGACAGTTTTTCAAACTATTTCGTCCCATGAAATTCACTGTCAAAATTTTGCAAGTAGCAATTTGATTGGCTATTTTTAAAGGTCATCTGGACATGACCCCTAATGGGATTTTCTCAGATCCTCTTATCAAACGTAGTGATAATAAGGATCTGTATTTTAATCAGATTGAAGAAGTATAGGTATACAGTGTGATCTGTTGCCCAGTGAGCCAAGGGGAAAAGTTACTGATCCGGAGCCTCCTATTCCTGCACCAAAAGTCCTGTCCTGTAATATCAGTTGTGGATAGTGTAGACACCCTTAATTCATTATCTGATGAAGATGCGTCTCTATATCAACCATCTTTGCCAGATAACTCATCAGACAGTGACATTGATAGCCAGTGAGTATGTAATTAGAAAGAAAATATAATTTGTACAAAATAACATTGTGTCATTGAAACCAATATTATAAATTTACATTGTTGTTTCTTTATATGAATACAAAAACAAATATTTTACAAGATACACTACGAAGATACAGTATGAGCTTATGCCATGGCGTCGTCCACCATCCGGTCGTCTGTCAACATTTCCTTTAAATAGCTACTAGTCATAGAGTTCTACATAGATTGTAACCAAAAGGGGGAAAGGAGAACAGAGTTTGCATAAATTTTGACTCTGAACACCCCCCCTCCCCGGGGGGACAGGAGGGGTGGGGAGTCGGGGATTGATAGGTGATTGGGGAAATAGAGGTAAATATTTAAATTTCTTACTTTAAAATTAGAAAAGAAACAATGAACCTGTATTCAGAACATAAATTGGCTAAAAATCCAGGTGCGCAATACAGACCCTCTGAGCCTCTTGTTTACAAATACCATTATGCTGGTTAATAGTTTCGGAAAAGTTAGCTCCCATTGTACGATAATTTTGGTACAATGTTGTTAATAGCTCCCATTGCACAATAATATTGGTATGATTTCACAATCATTACCTACTCATAAGAACAGATAACTCTGTAATGTGCAAATTTACATGAATTACAGTAATGTAACAGCCAGAGTCATTTAGTAAGGATGTGTCAGGTTAAGGGATGGAGGAAATTAATACTGAAAAAATATACTGTAGCTTAACAAGGTATGGTATGATCAAATGTCTGTTCACAGTTTATAACTTTTAGAAATAAATTTTCTTTTCCTTTTGTGTTTTAGTGAGGACTTTCCCAGTGGACAATCAGGTGAACGAAAAGTCAAAGTCTGTGAGTCCAACCTGATTGAACTTTTCCAGGTCTGTCGATTCTGTGGGAATGAATCTCATGGGGAGATAAAACATGTTATGTGTACTTTAGTGAAAATTGAGACTGTTTGCGCTTCATGTACATTCCCTACATACTGGTACAGTCAGCCATTTGTTGGGGCTATTCCATCTGTGAATTCAGCTATGTCAGCAAGCACCCTATTCTCTGGAGCAATTCCAACAAAAGCACTCCGAATGTTTCAGTTTATGAACATTTCTCATGTAAGTAAACAAACCTTCATGTTACTACCTTTTTCCTGCAATCAGCTTCTGCTAGACAGTCACCAGTCCCGTTATTGTGTGTTGGCCCTGCAGGTAGGGCGTTAGAATTGTACCTGCTGCCCCTATTGCATGATCGTAAAAGGCGACTAAATTTAGGATCTTATCTTTTCTCTTCTTCCTAACTGACTTTATCTTTCCTAATGCCTCCCTTGGTACCGCCTCACTTTTGGCCTTGAGTTGAGCGTTCGCCCCTGTGAGGAAGGCTCTGGGTTCTGTCCCCTGGCCGAGACACACCAAAGTCTATAAAAGTGGTAGTTTCTGCTCCTGCTTAGCGTTCAGCATACAGGGAGTGGGACGACTGGTTCGCCCGTTGTCAGTATAATGTGACCGGGTGGGGTGTGTTGCTTGGTGTCTTCGGCGGCATGCCTCAGTGATATAGCACTATAAAAAGGGCAACAGTTCCACTATACAAGAAGACACAACACTAACATACCGCAGTCTCCCAAAACACGCACCTCGCACAACATACACGCAACACACCGCATACATGGGAGGCCGTCCTTAAATGACCATAGCTGTTAATAGGACGTTAATAAATCAAACAAACAAACAAACAAACCCGTTATGTGCAGGATGCCTTGGCACGAGGTACACCATTGGTGTTAGGAGGTGATGGCCGTGCTGACACACCAGGACATAGTGCCAAGTATGGGCTTATGGCTTGATGAACCTTCAAGATGGTGTTGTAATAGACATCCAGTTAGTACAGGTATGTGTTTATCTATAAGTGTCATGAAAAGTTATAAACATGACTTCTGTATAATTCACCTTTTTATTTGTCTTCTTCGTGTATAGGTGAAAAACTAGTTATTTAGACGCTCCAAAAAACAATCCTGTCCAAAATTCAGGACGCATGCCAAAGTCAGTAATATTAACTATAAAAAAAACTTATAATTCAACTAAATTCAATTTCCCATTCAAATGTGTAAATGTTATCAGATGACCATTTAGACCCTTGGTCCTCTTATTCAATATAAACTTATTTCAATTTCTTTAAAATATAACATACAATTGTATTATTGATATGTTTCAGAGTAACGAGGTAAAAAGTAGCAACAATATGGAGAAAGAGGGTTGAAGGAGAGAGGATTGAGTGTTGGTGCCCTGGTAACAGACAGGCACATATAGATTCAAAAGTGGGTTAGAGAGATTTTGCCAACAACTGACCATTACTATGATGTCTGGCATGTATCATAGGGTGAGTATAATGACATGATGAATTTTAATGATTGTTTGCCTTATGTTTAAAGTAACATGTAAAGTTGTCATGTAATGAGAGGATTCTAACCAAATAAAGAAATATCAATTGATTTATTCTTGATGAACTCTTAAGTTCGAATTTGGAAGGTTGCCATTGTATTTACTTACATATATATATATGTGTGTGTCTACATATATCTATACGGATTAATTTATCACTCCCTACCATACCTGCTTAAATTAAAATGATTTAGCATCCATGACCACTTTCATTTTAGGTCTCAAGAAAAAACTTTGTTAGTTTGTTTGTTTGTTTGTTTAAGTTCTCTGGCAAAGGAGAAAGACTGTGGTAAGGTGACAGACTGGATAAAGTCCTTAACAAACCACTTTTCTTGGTGCGCTGCGTCAACACCACCTGGTGAGGGTAATATAATGTGGGCCAAGTGGGTTTCTCTGGAAAACCACATCCAAAACATCCATCATGGTCATGGGAATCTATTTCCTGACTGCTCATCCAGACATTGACCCAGAAGTCAGAAGAAGGAAATCAAAGTACTGAAAGTACTAAATGGCTCGGTCTCGATGATAGGAGGCATATATTTCTAAGGTCAATACTACTGTAGTTTTGTACAATAAGAAATCAATTTGGCTGGCGTTCCTTCCAGTTTGGACTTTTGAGGATTCCTTGGACACCAAGGTGTAAAATAAGAGACACATACTAAAATCTTGGAAGCCCATTCTAATATTTCCTATGATGTTATATGTCAAATGATTTTATAACACCTTTAGCATTTTCCTTGTTAATTTGATGTTAATGAAAATATCCATTCTTAATGACTATTGTCATCAAGTTCCTGGGACCACAGTATCAGTTAACAAGTATTGTTTTGCAGCAGAGAAAGACAAGAGGCATACTTTTCTATGCCAAAATGTCTTAAATATAGAACATGTCTGTCCTCTAGAAGACTTATCAATATCACCATGTGATTTTTTAATAAATTGGTCAATTGGTCTACTTTTAACAAGTTTTGTAATTATTCTTTTGTAAAACAGCAAGTTGATTGATAAACTAGCATCCGAACTTCATTTCAAACCGGATAACATTGTTAGACTCTCCAATAGTTTTGTACCACCTTTTCTTATACTTTCAGCGAATGTTGTTAACAAAAAATTAATATATCTAGAAGTTATTTCTAACAATTATTTATTTATTTCCAAATCCCCAAACCTCTGATGAGTATAATAAAACTATCATCACAAGTGAATCAAATATTTTCAGTTTAAGATGAACAGGAAGAGATACATTCCTTTATTTAGTTCACCACGATTTAATTGTTTGTTCAGCAGGTTTTTTCCCTTTCTTTAAAAAACGCTACCATTAACATTATATTTTCTGTACCTAGATATGTAAACAATTCTAATAAATCTAATTCTGTATTCCAATAACATCAACTGGTGTTGTTGTAACCGATTTACGTCTTGAGAATTATCAACAATTTTTATCTTTCTGACATTAAAGTTCTAAGTTCCATTGTTATGCAATATTGTTTAAATTCATGTAATATTTCTTGTAGATCATCAGATATTTCTGATATCATAACAGTGTTATTGGCAAATAATATGATAAAAAGTTTGGGATACATTCCAATATCATATACCGTAAAAACTGGTATAATTTGAGCAGGTACTTTTTAGGGCTGAAAATGCTTAAAAAACCTACTTTCAGTATATTTAGCGCATCAAACAAATGGGGGAAAACAATGTCCAGGGAGTCCCAAAACCGATGTATGAAGGTGACAATTTCAGTGCAAAATATTCCCCATAAATGCTTGACAACTTGCACAAAAAGTGTTGTATTTAGAAGAAATAACATATGAAAACCGCATAGTGTTTGTTTTCTTTTATTGGCCACCGTAACCTGAAACTGAAATATCTAGCAGATGTCCAAAACATCGGCGGTCTGGTCCGCCGTACTCCATGCACATGTCAATGTTTTGAGATATTACACATGAATATAGTAAGATATATTTACTTAAATTGGCACAATAAGTAAAAAGTGTGTTTGAGATCATTAACAATCAACAGCAATCAGCTAGCGGATACGTAGTTTAGCTTGCTACAATCACAGTGTGCATAATTTGTCAAGATTTGTAAGACAAAATCTTCCACCAGGTAAGATTCTAAGTCATAAAGGTAGATTGAAAATAGGAAGGGAGATAAAATAACCAGATAAATATTTGTAGCGGGATCAGACTGGGTTGATTATCGGTGATCAGGTAGCTCAGTCGGAAGAGCTACATTTTCTTCTCTCCTGTTACAGAATTTGCACCCAACTAAATAACCAACGGTTGTGGTGTTTGAAAGGGTCTCGTATGTATTCAAAAAAGGAGGGAGGAGTGTAGCGGGACTGGACTGGGTCGATTATCGATGACCAGGTAGTTCAGTCGGTAGAGCACTCAGCTAGCTAGTGTTCAGAGAATCCCGTGATCCAATCCCGGTCTTGCCGCTACATTTTCTCCTCTCCTGATACATATGGTACCATACTGTGCATGTAGATATTCAAGGTAAATCAACAATGTTCGCTGATCTTGCAGCATTGCCTTACAGTGTTATAATGAATGCAGTAAATGTATGTCTCATTGGTGTGATTGATTTAAAAGCAGTTCATGTGGTGACCGAAAAAAAGTGAAAATCAATACTTTCAGAGTGATCAGGGAACATTGATAGTCAAGGCGGGGAAAACATAAGACAACCTGTGTTATACAAATTAATGTTTAATTGATTTTCATTAAATTGTCTTGAAGGTGATGATTAGCGTGTTATGAACGATAAGCTTAATATGTTTTTGACAAAAAAAATATAAACAGCTAATGTAATATTGTGTTTTAGATTTAAATAATCTTTTATTTATTCATTTCATTTCAAAATGTACATGTCATAGAATATAAACAAATATCGGGTATATGCTTAAATCATATTACAGTTAAATTCACAATAAGGAATTTGAAGATGATGATAGTAATTATTTTCGGATTGAAAATGATTACAACATTAAGCTTCCACAGTTGAAAATTATTCTTTTTGTTCACACAATTCTTCTCCTAGACTGTTTCCAGTTGAAATGATACATGCATGCTGACATTCTGTAAAACATAAGGAAACAATAAATGTATTAACAGAGTAATTACTGAAAAGGTTAATATCATATAATTAAACATTTTAATCATAAATAGCAATACCAGCATAGAGGAAATATTATTGAAGTTTAATTCCCACTGTTCTTCAGTCCTCCTGTTCTTACATGTAAGAGTTTTGTCCTTCATAAATTGATTGTAATATAGCAGTTGTTATATAATGTGGACAAAGAAGTATAAATATACACACGTATGCATGGGTACAGTGGTAACTTAATAAGTAATACAGAAAATGGTGCTGATCATGAAAAGCGTAAAGTCTATTTTGTTGAGTGAAAAGTTAAAAAAACTAACATTGTTCACACCCTAAGATGTAATCGCACTAAAACAGTGATCATGTGGGCTTTTGTGCGATTGTATTTGTTAGACTGTTCCAGGTGGTAGAGATTAGTTCCGCTCAAGTGATCACACAATGCAAGTGACAGTCGGGAATATGTTTATGCAAGTTTTAATTGCTAATCTCTGATGCTTATTGGTAAAATATAACTAAGGATAATTGCTAAACAATAAACAGTTTTCTCTACATTTGTTACAGATTGAAACAGCTTTTTAAGTGCCGTTTTACGGAAGAATTATGAAAAAGAAATCGGCATTTTCGTCGATCTAGTAGTCCAAAAACTACACTTCGAGATATATGAACATTCCATACATGATTTATGTCATTCGGCCAAAAATTTACTTAGTGTTACCTAGTTTAATGAATATGCTGTATGTATATGATCAGAACGTCAAGCTCCTGTGGTGAAAATAACTAAAATGTTTTAAAAGTAATCTCTGAACGTGCTTTAGTATATAGATATGATCTGATATTTATACATGTGCTTATAAAATTATCGATAATTATGGATGTGGTAAATATTCATACCTTATTAACTGCCGTAAGTTTTAAGTTTACGCCACCTTGGACAAAATGTTCACCGTCTGTCAGGTGCTATTTTATCAATAGACTAAGCTTTGTTCAAAATTTTGTTAGAGTTGTCTTTCTTCCATTGTAGTTTTACGTCCATGTCATCCTTAACTCATCGGGTATTATCGGGAGAATCTATTCCCCGAGGAGTTCCGGATGAAGGTCATGTGCCATAACACAGCCGTGATAAATGCATCTCCATTTCGCCATGAAATGTATTTGCTCCGAGACAAATTTGATTCAAATTACAAAATTCATTATGGTATCAATTTTAATGTTCGAGGTGAAATATTGATTTCATTTTTTCCGTTGCGCGATAACTGTCACTAATAGGGAGTAAAGGTCTGGGGGGAACCAGCTTCGGAGCGAAGCATTTTGGGACGAAACGTCTTCATTCATTGTAAACACCATTTTAGGGACGAAAAGTCTAGTTCCTTTGTAAACAATTCAGGTGAAAATTTTCAAACAGAATATTTTGGATAGTGTATATAGTAAGGATATGAAAGCCGTAATATACTATTCCTATTTCAACGTTACAGATATGCTTATTTCAGTAACTTTCATATTCAAAATTTGCTATTTAAAATTCCCAGTAAAATCAAACTTGTTGAATACACTGCCGCTAGGAGCGCTAGTATCTGCGAGCAATTTCTAAGCCAATCAGCAGAGGAAATTGACTGTAAGAGAATTTTGCAACCACGATCACAATGGCGAGGTGACAGGGTCGAATACGGTAATCACTCAATCTCTGTATAAGTTTAAAAAAAAATGTTGAATGTAAAATTTAAAAAGATTTATGACATCGAAATATAAAGGTCATATTATTTATTTGCATTATATTAAAATGACGATTATTTACTGTTCATCTGTCTTATGTTATCCTCCATATTGCTGCTGGTATTGGTAGTATGCCGTTTCCAAATAAACGTTGAGGCAAACTGGGTTAAAGCCTGGATGGTCTAGAATGCACTTCAGGTCGTTTTCAAATTCGAAATCTTCCATTTTCTGTGATTTCCTCTCTATCTCCCTGCAACACTGGCTCTCTGCTACAGTTGGCATGGCCACACAGTTTCCACATCTGCATCTTCAAGTTACAACAATTATAGTATATATGATTTCATGATCTAACAATGGCTACAATGGTGTACATGCCATTTATCACATAAATGGCCCACCCAGCCAGCCCATGTCATAAATATCGTAAGACACACATATAATAACACGATTATGATGCAACAGGTATAGTTACGTAATAACAAATGAATAATGTTAGCGTGTACACCAGACATCTATCTGTCTTATTGTCTTATTGCCTAAGTCTGGTCTCGAGGCCAAAGTATCTTGCTGATGCAGATTCACACATGGGGAAATTGAAAGATATACAATAATATACCACATGCCTTTAGGCATATATCTGGATTTTCCATAAGATGACTGCACAGATATAAAGTACAATACATGCACGTAGTCTACATCTAAATATTTTATGTACATGTATATATTGTATAAAAGAAGATGTGATGTAATCTATGAAGTACAAAAATACTACAGAAATGCCCAGTTCAGAGGTACATTATACTACTATTAGACCTACAGCAACGCGCTTGTACGTGAACAATGTACATGTATCTGGTCTAGTAGAAGTCTATGATAAAACATTAAGATATGTATAAAAGTAGGTGGCCTATAGTTATTTTGTGTCTAATATACGGTAAAAACATACTTTAAAATATATTTACATACATCCCAATATCACAGCTTTACGTAACTTACGTTTCTCTTTTAAACTCGATAGGCCTATGAAAGTAAAACAGAAATTGGCCTACCATTCCGTGTTCAGGAGTCGGGCCCTGGTCAGCTTGAACCATGTTTGGCACAACGTCGTTGTTCTGCTCATGATCATAATCACCTTCTATATCTCGTTCTGGCTCGAACTGATATGGTAGGATATCTGCTTGACTAGTTGATTCCATGTCTGTTAATTCTATCTCGCCTGAATCATCAAAAAAACTTTCCAATTCGTCGCTCTCACTGCTATGATCGGACATCTTGTAATAAAACCGGCGGAATGTTGCTCATATGACGTCATGATACTTCCGGTTTTACTTCGAAGCCAAAACGGAAGTTGCATTCATTGTTTTTCAAACAGGTGCAAATGGGCAAATTTCGATCTTGAATATATTTCTGGATCGATTTTCATAATATTTTTCTTTTTTTTTTGTTGGATAAAAATTTTCTTTCAGAAGAAATAAAGGAACATTTCCATTACACTACCTCTTTAAACTAAGCAAAAAATGTACATTAATGTGTTTTTCCTATATAGACTATATTAAATTTGACCCTCTCCCCAGGGGAAAATCTGAGATCCCAGGGCCATGAAATTCACAATTTTTGTAAAGGGCCTGAAGACATTCCAATCTATGATGAGTATTTGGTTCAATCAAATCTGTGAATTCAGCAAAAGATTCATGAGGTTTCAGCCTATTTGACCCTTTTTGGACCCGCCCCTGGGGGTCGGCCAGGACCAATATAGATATGACGATAAAATGCTATCTCAGGCTAATAATTCTAACCAAGTTTGACTAATTTCCTATGAAAAATAAGCAGATAACATTCATAAATGTGTTTTTCCTATATAAACTATAGTAAACTTGACCCCGTCCCCAGGGGAAAGATGAGACGCCTGGGTCATATATATTTTGTTTGTTTGTTTGTTTGATTAATTAACGTCCTATTAACAGCTATGGTCATGTAAGGACGGCCTCCCATGTATGTGGTGTGTGTTATTCACAATTTTAGTCAAGGACCTTAAGACCTTTCAATCTATGAAGAGTATTTGATTCTGTCAGTTCCAGAATTTCAGAAGAAGATTTTTGAAGTTTTAGCTTCAGAAATGTATGTATTTTATGAAAAAATGCAGCATGCCCCGGTGAACTTGGTATATGCCAACAAATTTAATGTAGATAGCGTATATGTCATTTTATAGTTTCCTGGCCCAAAGAAAGGACAGTTTAGAAACAAACGATATAACTGAAAGTGAAAGTAGAATATATATATAGAGATACATGTGGCCCTCCCGGTAGCCACATGCACATATTCACATGTAATTAAAGTATTTAGCATTCATTCATACTTCACCATTGTCATGGTCAACTTACAAAATCTGGGCCTGGGCTAGGTGTGGTGGGCGATACGCCTACAAAAAGTACGCAACACTTTCGGTCACGAAATGATACTGTTTCGTCCCTACAATATTACTCTTGTATGACCTTAATATGGATGCAAATTCAACATTCGAAGAATCAACTAAGTATCAACATCATGTGTCAACGGTTACAATACAACTACAAACAACTTCATTTAATCATACAAGTACATTTGACGTACCGATTTGGCTTATTATAATTTGTACGGAGCTAAAAATTTGTCTCAATATATGCAATTTCGTCTAAACACCGCGACCTTCAATTGTAGCGGAACTGGTCTTGCGGTCTTCCCGTTTTATACCATAACTACCGTTATTAACTGTCAAAGTACTGACAGTCTATATAGCTACTACGGTTAAGTAGGGTGTTCTCACTGTCGAATTTGAGCATATTGTAACCGGAGGGTATATTGAGGTAGAAATATAATCCGGATTTTGGGTTCAGTCATTTCGGCAATTTATTAATGGAATTAATATACAGGAACATACATTATAATATTACGACATATAAAGTTAAAAATACATGTACTTGTACTTGACCATATACAATCAAAGCAAGTAACTCTTACGGTTATAACCTTACGTTTAATCATTTGCACATGATGAGCCCCGTTCGTCCTGCGGCGAACCGCGCTCACGCAGCTTCCGAACCGCCCAAACACCGAGCTTGCCTCTTTCAGTTCCAACTTGGTTCGGATAGAGAGCCCGATTACCTGTCCACACATGTTTTTATACGAGCAGCACTACCTGGGTAACCCAAACGCAGGTGTATATACAACCTGTAACAACACACTCACACGACACGCATGATTTAACACTTTCAAACAGCTGAAAACGCTACATTTATCCCTCTTCACCACGATTGTCGTCCCGACAATAAGTTTTATTAAATGAACGAAGTTAACCTCATAATCACTCACTAAAGTTATCTGAGTTGTCCTTAAAAATAACTGAAATTCGCAGCATCTGTTTATCCGAAAAATAACGACAATCTAATCACTTTCACTGTCCAAATCCTCCCACGTAGTAGAGCGAACGGCCCTCTCCGTTATCGTCTCACCGTTAACAACCCTTGACTTAGTGACCACGTACTCCCTCATGTGCTTCCGAACTCTCAACAGACTACACTGAACTGCCATGTCCCGACGGACATTGCAATGACTAGACCTACAACCTGTATGTATACAAAACTATATACATTTTAGAGGAGTGTCTCCCCATGATCTCATGCTCTCGTCCATCCTCTGAGTACTGTGTAGTCACGGTTCTTCACGGTAAACACCAGATGGACTACCAGGTCTGACTTCACTACAACTCGTAGGAACTACAAAAGCGGAGACATCCATTAATAATGTTTTCGAATTCCATTTACAAAAATAATAAATTAATCAATAGATATTGTACAACATTGAATCCGTTTACTTGTATATGCCATCAGATTTGACAAATAAAACCTGATAATGTAATAGACCATCCTTAAATGAGCCTAGCTGTTGACAGCACATTTATCTAATAAAAAAACGGGAAAAAACCACCTTGATAACATCTAGGGGAAATACAGAAATCCTAAAACCATGAATGTGACCTGAAATTGAAAATAGATAAATAACCCAATACCGTACGCTGACAACTCCTGAATCTCTTTTTTGGTAGTTTCCAGCACGTCATGTAAATCTTTGAGTTTATCTTTAACTTCATCCATCTGACGTCTGCTTGATTGAGTCTCGGCCTCCTGATACTGGCGAATCAAAGGTAAAACCTCTTCCAATAGGTCATTTGTCTGTACCGCTGTACAGGACTCCCGTGTACGTTCTGGCGAGATAATATGTTTGTAAGTAATATTAACCAGATGAATGACTAGACCTACAGCCTGTACATGTAAAAAAAACATATACATTTTAGAGGAATGTCTCCCCAAACTCTATACTCTCATGATCTCGCCATTCTCTGAGTACTGGGTAGTTTTGGTCACGGTTCTTCACGGTAAACACCAGATGGACTACCAGGTCTGACTTCACTACAACTCGTAGGAACTACAAAAGCGGAGACATTCATAAATTATGTTTTCGAATTCCATTTATAAAAAAAATAATAATTAACCAATAGATATTGTACAACATTGAATCCGTTTACTTGTCTAGGCCATCAGATTTGACAAATAAAATCTGATAATGTTATAGACCATCCTTAAATCCTAGCTGTTAACAGCACATTTAACTGATAAAAAACGGAAAATAAACATCCTAATAATAGCCAGGGGAAATACAGAAATCCTAAAACCATGAATGGTGACCTGAAATTGAAAATAGATAAATAACCCATTACTGTACGCTGTCAACTCCTGAATCTCTCTTTTAGTAGTTTCCAGCACGTCATGTAAATCTCTAAGTTTATCTTTAACTTCATCCATTTGAAGTTTACTTGATTCAGTCTCGGCCTCCTGATGCCGGTGAATCAAAGGTAAAGCCTCCTCAAGAAGGTCATTTGTCTGTACCGCTGTACAGGACTCCCGTTTGCGTTCTGGCGAGATATTCTGTTGGTAAGTAATATTAACCAGAAGAATGACTAGACCTACAGCCTGTACATGTAAAAAAAACTATAAACATTTTAGAGGAATGTCTCCCCATGATCTCGTCCATTCTCTGAGTACTTTGTAGTTTTGGTCACGGTTCTTCACGGTAAACACCAGATGGACTACCATGTCTGGCTTCACTACAACTCGTAGGAACTACAAAAGCGGAGACATTCATTAATAATATTTTCGAATTCTATTTATAAAAAAATAATAATTAACCAATAGATATTGTACAACATTGAATCCGTTTACTTGTCTATGCCAACAGATTTGACAAATAAAACCTGATAATGTAATAGACCATCCTTAAATCCTAGATGTTGATAGCACATTTATCTGATAAAATAAACGGAAAATAAACAGCCACAGGAAAGAGAGAAATCCCAAAACCATGAATGTGACCTGAAGTTGAAATAAATAAATATTCTAGTACCGTACGCTGACAACTCCTGAATCTCTCTTTTTGGTAGTTTCTAGCACGTCATGTAAATCTTTGAGTTTATCTTTCACTTCATCCATTTGACGTCTGGTTGATTGAGTCTCGGCCTCCTGATGCCGGTGTATTAAAGGTAAAGCCTCCTCAAGAAGGTCATTTGTCTGTACCGCTGTACAGAAGTCCCGTTTGCGTTCTGGCGAGATAGTTTGTTGGTAAGTAGTATTTACCAGAAGTTATTGTACTTCCGATACATTACTCTATTACGTATACAATATACCACAGTTATTATGGTGTTGTTTGCCTCCGTATCAGCATTGATATATTCAAAATACATGCATAACTTTATATATAATTTCAGTCAATTGTTAACCACTTAAATATTCCACCAGTTTCACATGCGTTTATTGCATCACAGCTTGTAATTGGACGATATATGACCCTGCAGGTAGGGCGTTAGAATTGTACATGCTGCCCCTATTGTATGATCGTAAAAGGCGACTAAATTTAAGATTTTCTCTTTTCTCTTCTTCCTAACCGACTTTATCTTTCCTAATATCTCCCTTGGCACCGCCTCACTTTTGGCCTTTGAGTTGAGCATTCGCCCCTGTGAAGAAGGCTCTGGGTTCTGTCCCCTAGCCGAGACACACAAAAGTCTATCAAAGTGGTAGTTTCAGCTCCTGCTTAGCGCTGAGCATACAGGGAGTGGGACAACTGGTTCGCCAGGTACTATGCACAACGAGGGCCCCAGGGGAACCTACATATGAAGTTTGAGAAAGATCCCTTCAGCACTTTTTGAGAAATAGCGGTAACAAACTTTTACTATCAAAATCTAAGATGGCTGCCTGTCGGCCATCTTGTTCACCAGTCAGTCCCAAAATGCAATATGCACAACTAGGGTCCTAGGGAAACCTACATATGAAATTTCAGAAAGATCCCTTCAGTACTTTCTGAGTAATAGCGACAAAAAGAATTGTTAACGGACGGAAGGACGGACGGACCAAGGACGAAAGGCGATTTGAATAGCCCACCATCTGATGATGGTGGGCTAAAAAAATGGCAACAGTTCCACTATACAAGAAGACACATCATGACTATACTGCAGTCTCCCAAAACACGCACCTCGCACAACATACACGCCGCATGCATGGGAGGCCGTCCTTACATGACCATAACTGTTGGTAGGACGTTAATTAATCAAACAAACAAACAATCCCCTACGATGTTTTACACAAAATATGGATGAAATCCACTCAATGGTTAAGGAGAAGTAGGATTTTAAAGCTCAAACAAGTACTCATTTTTAATGAAAACCAATGCATGATCCCCAAACGACCCTCCTCTTCCCCCTCCTTATCTGCAACAAATCAAGGATGCAGTCGCAGTGTATGAACATCGTGAAAGACATTTTGATTTACTTTTATATTCAATGCATTGCAGATAAAAAATTGAAAACAGGTTGCCCCATTTTTTTTATACTGATGAGCATTCCTTAATACTCCTTTACACTAAATTTCATGTTTAGAGACCTAAATATAACAAGAGGCCCAGAGGGCCTGTATCGCTCACCTGGTTTGTAATGCCAAATTATGTTTTTAATCCATGTTCATTGTTTCTTTTCTAAAGGAATTTAAATATTTACATCTATTTCCGCTATCAGTCCCCGCCCCTCCTGCCCTCGGGTGGTCAGAGTCAAAATTTATACAATCTCTATTCCCCTTCCCCCAAGGATGTTTCTGGCCAAATTTGGTTATATTCCATGCTGAACTGTATGACTAGTAGCGATTTAAAGCATTTACCTCTATTTCCCTATTGGGCTCCGCCCCTGCTGCCCGCGGGGGGTCATAGCCAAAATTTAATACAAGTTCTGTTCCCCTTCCCCCAACGATATTGTTGCCAAATTTGGTTACATTCCATGCAGAACTCTAGGACAAGTAGCAATTTATAGGATTTACATCTATTTCCCATATTGAGCCCCACCCCTCCTGCCCCCGGGGGTTCAGAGCCAAAATTTATACAAGTTCTGTTCCCCTTCCCCCAATGATGTTTGTGGCCAACAATGGTTACAATCGATGCAGAATTCTAGGACAACTAGCGATTTATAGGATTTACATCTATTTCCCATATTGGGCCCTGCCCCTCCTGCCCCCGGGGGGTCAGAGCCAAAATTTATACAAGTTCTGTTCCCCTTCACCCAATGATGTTTGTGGCCAAATTTGGTTACAATCCATGCAGATCCATCCATGACTAGTAGCGATTTAAAGGAAATGTTGACGGGCGGACGCCGCGCCATGACATAAGCTCACCGGCGCTTCGGGCCAGGTGAGCTAAAAACAGTAAGTTTTCCACAATTTTCATAGAGATCGGAGACCGAAACATGAACAAGAGGCCCATGGGCCTTAACGGTCATCTGAGTTCAGATACAGAATGAATTTAAGACATGCATATAAACACTATATATTTGCCCATCAGGCCCTTGAAATCAGTCAGTAATCTTATAAATTTGACTTTTTAATTTATGAAGATTATTTGGTTCAATCAAATCTGTGAATTCAGAAGAAAGATTTTTTGAAATTTTATCCATTTTGACCCCTTTTGGCCCCATCCCTCTGGCCCCTGGGGGTCGGCCAGGACCAAAATGGATATGATGTTAAAATGTTATCTCAGGCTAATAATTCTAACCCAGATTGACAAATTTCCTATGAAAACTACGCAAATAATGTTCCTAAATGTGTTTTTCCTGTATAAACTATAGTAAATTTGACCCCCTCCTCAGGGGAAAATCTGAGGTCCCAGGGCCATGAAATTCACAAATACTTGTAAAGGGCCTTAAGACCTTCCAATCTATCAAGAGTATCTGGTTCCATAAAATCTGTGAATTCAAAAAGAAGATTTTTGAAATTACCATTTTGACCCCTTTTGGCTCCGCCCCTTTGGCCCCTGGGGGTCGGCCATTACCAATATGGATATGATGTTAAAATGCTATTTCAGACTAATAATTATAACCCAGTTTGACTGATTTCCTATGAAAAATAGGCAAATAATGTTCACAAATGTGTTTTTACTATATAAACTAAAGTAAACTTGACCCCCTCCCCAGAGGGAAACACGAGACCCCAGGATCATATTATTCACAATTTTTGTAAAGGACTTTAAGACCTTTCCATCTGTGCAGAGTATTTGATTCTACCAGTTCCAGAATTTCAGAAGAAGATTTTTGAAGTTTTAGCCTATTTGATCCGTTTTGGCCCCGCTCCTAAGGCCCCTGGGGATCGGTCATGGAAAATTTGGTAATAAGATTCAATGGTCGTCCTTTATTTTAATCAGATTGGATGACATCCACACATGTGTTTAAGAGGAGTGGGAATTTCTAACTACAATTGTTTTACTTTGGGACCCAACCCCTCAGACCCTATGGGTCGGAGCAGGCTTTGGGTCAGATGACCCAAAATCTAGCGTCCTGTTTTGTTATACAAAAATGTACACCAACGTAAACATATTCTCTAAACTTGGACTATCAAACAAAACAAACAGTGATCATACATACATTCATACATAATGTGACCAGGTGGGTCGTGTTATGAACATACCACAGTATCCCAAAACATGCATGTGGCGAGCAGGTAAATATGATTTACTTAAACAGGTAATTTCCTCCCCCTGGGTTAACCAAAGCATGTAGGAACTTTACCTAAAATAATAAATGACTAGAATTATATTATGTATAATCCAGGTACATGCAACGGTGAGCACCCTATGCTGAGTATCTACCTACTGGTACCGGACACATCAGGGTTTAACCTTGGTAAAGTTTGCATGTACCTGATCCGAATAGCCTGTTATCCTAATCAGATATACGAGGCCCGCGATTCCATTAGTGCGACCCCCTAACGCTACATCAGATGACACTGCCTATCCCAAAACATTGTTTAAATTGACAAACTCGTAACCTAAAAAGTTATCGTTATTTAAAACATTCATACCCCAGTTGACGCTCAGTCTCCTTCGACGACGGTTCGACACTTGGAGGTCTCTGGGGACTGGGGGCACGACTAGTGCTGGGCTTGACTGGTACTTGGTTATCGTCGTCCACAATCTGATTGAAATACAGATCCTTATAACCACTCCGTTATATAAAGGATCTGACAATATCCCATAAGGGGTCACGTCCAGATGACCTTTATACCACGTGGTCTTCATATAAGATACATTTTCTACACCTTGTCACATCCATTGAAAACCAATATACATATATAATTAGCTTTATTGTGCTCTTTGGGCGAGATGACTACGTAAACCAATATAATTCTGACAGTTTTTCAAACTATTTCGTCCCTGAAATCCACTGTCAAAATTTTGCAAGTAGCAATTTGATTAACCATTTTCAAAGGTCACCTGGACATGACCCTTAATTGAATTTTCTCAGATCCTCTTATCAAACGTAGTGACAATAAGGATCTGTATTTTAATCAGATTGGAAATGATCTTGACATGGTCCCGACGAATTGTTATTATTTTTCGGGTCGATCCGAAATCCAAGATGGCTGCAACAGCCGTCATCTTGAAAACACATTTTGAACTATTTCTTAAGTTCAACAAGTGTGATTTAGCTGAAACTTGCATGAAATGATCCTGACATGGATCCGACAAAGTGTTTTTCGGATCGATTCAAAATCAAAGATGGCTGCAGCCGCCATCTTGAAAACACATTTTGAACTTCTTCTCAAGTTGTACAAGTGCGATTTAGTTGAAACTTGCATGATATAATCCTGACATGGTCCCAACAAAGTGTTATTTTTTGGGTCGATCCGAAATCCAAGATCGCCGCCACAGCCGCCATCTTGAAAACACTTTTTGAGCTTCTTCTCAAGTTCTACAAGTGCGATTTAGCTGACACTTGCATGAAATGATCCTGACATGGTCCCGACAAAGTGTTGTTATTTTTCGGGTCGATCCGAATTAGAAGATGGCCGCCACAGCCGCCATCTTGAAAACATATTGTTAATTTCTTCTCAAGTTCTACTAGTGCGATTTAGCTGAAACTTGCATGAAATGATCCTGATATGATCTGGTTGATGCCAAATCGAAGCTTCCATGACACCATGTATGATTAATTTGACTATTGCCGAGGTAGTCAGATGGCCGTTAAGGCCTCGTTCTTTTTCCTCTCCATTCACGGCCTTGATTGGGTACCCGCCGGCCTTTTTCTTCCTGCAACCTGACTCTTATATACCGGTATCTTAAAACTGTTACTTTTGTTCAACTATGGTACTACTGAGACTTCAGTGATATAGCACTATAAAAAGGGCAATAGTTCCACTATGCAAGAAGACACTACACGAACATACCGCAGTCTCCCAGTACACTCACCTCGCACAACATACACGCAACAAACCGCATACATGGGAGGCCGTCCTTACATGACCATAGCTGTTAATAGGACGTTAATAAATCAAACAAACAAACAAACTACTGAGACTGAAACCCGGTCGACCGCGTGGTAAAATGTAATGCTTTGCGCATGTTTATACCCAACAAGGGATTCTTACCACAATATCAACTTCAGGCTGCACGAACCCAAAAATAAATGTGTTTAATTTATATAAATATAAAGAGAAAAGATAATATCCTAAATTTTGTCGCCTTTTACGATCAAACGCCCTACCTGGTAGAATACAGGGACTCCTTAAATACAATGTAGTGATTTTTGTGATAATTCCTACTATAAATTAACTTATGTGTATTCATAACAATTTATTAGCTAAAAGAAGAAAGTACTATTTATTTAATTTTTCTTTTGAAACATATGGGATTAAAATTAAAACACTTGCCTTTTCCAACACGCCACACCTCAAACAAATGGCTGATACTGGGACATTATGTTCTCATGAACTTTTTTACCTGACTGTGTCTATCTGTTACTAAGTCTGATATTGGCACATTCTTCATGGAGATTATGCAGTGCCTGTTTAAGCCCTTCAAGTTCCATACCGTAGGAGTTTTTCACTTCATTTGGCTATAAAATTATGTATTATCATATATACTCACAAATTATTTCACTTTCTGACACTATTACAGTGATTATCCAATTTTCTTTTTCAATATACTACATGTATTATACTTGGTATATAATCATATGGGGGAAAAAAGTTAACTTTCATTCTTGATCCATCATGTGTTTTTATATGTGTATACATATTATTAAAATGTCTAAAACAACAAGAACGTTTTAAGATAACTTTAATACCACCACGAATTCTTATATTACACTTACCTAAACCATTTGCCAAATGGCATACGTTTCCACTGAAAAGTACCTGAAGGTGTTACAAATGCTGATTTATGTGCTGTTTCTGGATCCATAGGTATCTGCCAAAAACCGGATGCTAGGTCAAGTGTAGAAAAGATTGAAGCTTTAGTGTCACCAATTGAATCAAAAACATCATCTAAACGAGGTAATGGAAATGACATTTGTTCTGTGACTGCGTTAAGTTTTCTATAATCTACAGCAAACCGCATTTGTCCATTTTTAGGTCATCTGACCGAAGGTCAGGATGACCTATTGTCATCGTGTTTCGTCCGTCGTCCTGCGCCGTGCGCCGTCCGCCGTGCGTCGTGCGTAAGACTATTTATACAAAAGCCTACTCCTCCTTCATCCTTTGATGGATTTCATCCATATTTGGTTTGAAGCATCATTAGGGAAGGACAATCATATTTTATATAAATGAGCCTGGTCCGACCCCTAGGGGCTGAGGGGTGGGGCACCAAAAGGGCAAATTTTCTTATTTTAAGCTTTAAAATCCTACTCCTCCTTCATCCTTGGATGAATTTCATCCATATTTGGTGTGAAACTTCATTGGGGAAGGACAATCATATTTTATATAAATGAGCTTTGTCCGACCCCTAGGGTCAGAGGGGCAGGGCACAAAAAGGGCAAATTTTCTTATTTTAGCTTTAAAATCCTACTCCTCCTTCATCCTTGGATGGATTTCATCCATATTTGGTGTGAAACTTCATTAGGGAAGGACAATCATATTTTATATAAATGAGCCTGGTCTGACCCCTAGGGGCTGAGGGGTAGGGCCCCAAAAAGGCAAATTTTCTTAATTTTAGCTTTAAAATCCTACTTCTCCTTCATCCTTGGATGGATTTCATCCATATTTGGTGTGAAACATTATTTGGGACGGACAATCATATTTTATATAAATGAGCGTGGTCCAACCCCTAGGGGCTGAGGGGTGGGGCCCCCATAGGGCAAATTTTCTTAATTTTAGCTTTAAAATCCTACTCCTCCTTCCTTGGATGGATTTCATCTATATTTAGTGTAAAACATTATTGGGGAAGGATAATCATATTTGATGTAAATGAGCGTGGTCCAACCCCTAGGGGCTGAGGGGTGGGGCCCCAAATGGGCAAATTTTCTTAATTTTAGCTTTAAAATCCTACTCCTCCTTCATCCTTGGATGGATTTCATCCATATTTGATGTGAAAAATCATTGGGGACGGACAATCATATTTGATATAAATGAGCCTGGTCTGACCCCTAGGGGCTGAGAGGTGGGCCCCAAATGGGGAAATTTTCTTAATTTTAGCTTTAAAATCCTACTCATCCTCCATCCTTGGATGAATTTTATCCATATTTGGTGTGAAACATCATTGGGGAAGGACAATATTATTACAAATGAGCCTGGTCCGACCCCTAGGGGCTGAGGGGTGGGGCCCCAAATGGGGAAATTTTCTTAATTTTAGCTTTAAAATACTACTCCTCCTCCATCCTTGGATGAATTTTATCCATATTTGGTGTGAAGCATCATTGGGGAAACACAATTATATTTTATATAAATGAGTCTGGTCTGAACCCTAGGAACTGAGGGGTGGGGCCCCAAAAGGGCAAATTTTCTTAATTTTAGCTGGCTCACTTCCTATTTTAAGGTTTCAGTCTCCGATCTCAATGAAAATTGGTCTATAGGGGTTTTAATTGATGCCGAACAACATGCAAACATTTTCGTAAAGATTTTGGTATTCCAAGATGGTCGCTGTCCCCCTTCCTGTTTTAAGGTTTCAGTCTCCGATCTCAATGAAAATTGGTCTATAGAGGTTTTAATTGATGCCGAACAACATGCAAACATTTTCGTAAAGATTTTGGTATTCCAAGATGGCCGCTGGCCCACTTCCTGTTTTAAGGTTTCAGTCTCCGATCTCAATGAAAATTGGTCTATAAGGGTTTTAATTGATGCCGAACAACATGCAAAAAATTTCTTAAAGATTTTGGTATTCCAAGATGGCCGCTGGCCCACTTCCTGTTTTAAGGTTTCAGTCTCCGATCTTTATGAAAATTGGTCTATAGTGGTTTTAATTGATTCAGAAGGGGGAACTTTAGGTAAGGACAATCATATTTTATAAAGGACCGAGGTAAGACCCATGGGGATAGTATGACCGAGGTCCAAAATGGGAGCTTTGCTGAAATTTGGCTTTAAAATCTGACTCCTCCTTATATTAATCCTTGAATGGGTTTCGACCATATTTGGATGAAGGGCTACCAAGTTTGTTCAACAAATGACATTTACCTTTTTCAGAAACTTACATATTCAACTAAGGAGTTCCTTGTATTGTTTATATTAATCGTTAACCAATACTTTATACTGTGACTTTGTTGTTTTGTGCCATGAGTCAGATGACCGTTAAGGCCCATGGGCCTCTTGTTCTTTTTGACCATTACAACTGGACTTTGCCACATAGATGTAGATTCCTCAATGATGTCGTTATCAAGCATTTCCTGAATTTGACGATTCATTTCAGCCTTAACCTCAGGGCTTTGCCTATAAAATCTTTGCCATGGTGAAACTGCGTAAATTATACCTCGGAACTGTTGAGGGCTGAGACTTTGGACCTTTGTTGTAGTTGATTGGACGGTTGTTTTGCAGCCTCTTCATCCACGGAATTTTTGGATCGCTCCACCAAGTTTTTATAAAGTTTTTGTTGGTTTTTCTGTAAAATATAATGGAGACATCTTTTCAAATAGATGTTTCTCTTTATTCGTCCAGTCCGAAAGTGAGTAAACAAAATCACAAAAGTTATAAAGATAATAATGACAATCCGTAGTTATACAGTAAAAGTTACAAACAACAATCTATAGCGTAAACCTATATTATTATAGGAGACCAGAGATTAAGATACAACCAGAGAATAATAATGTACATGGGGAAAATTAGTATATAGCTTGGCATGAGAAGTTTAGGATGAAGGCTGCTGAAGATTATGATTACAAGTTTGATAAGAAATTATTGAACACTTTACAACTGATAATTAAAATGTAAATAACGTATAAGTCAGGTTAACCAAACAAGTTATAATTACTTTATAATTTAGAAGTTTGAAATATAATTATATTACTTGATGTACAATACTGTTTAGAAACATTGTTTGTAAATATTCCTGATAGTCTATATTCAAAACATAAACAATAACTGGTCATCCTATACAGTGAAAATACAAAGATTGTATTTAAAAATAGAATAGAACAAATGTTCAGAAACAATATAATTATACCTGCTGTGCCACAACACATTATTATAAAGTAAATCTACATGTATTTGAAATCTATGAAACATAGTCTAATCAAAATCGCATTCGATGATTATTCTATCAACAATTACCTTCTTAACTTTACATCGTAATCAATCGATTACATTATTGAAAGTCATAATTATAAACTTTTCAATCAGTTCTTTCTAGTCTCAGCATTCACATAAAGGGAAGTTGACAAGTTAACAAGGGGGATAACTCTATATGACAAATTGTATAATTTGATCAAATCAAGGGAGGTAACTCCGTAAGATTTTAATTAACACTCAATAAATACAAGGGAGGTAATTCCCTAAAATTAAAAGTAACAAGGCAATTAACAGATTGATAGATCTGGTTAGATTCACTTATAGGTGTTTTCAGTAAATGTTTAGAATGATTAATAAAGTGAAATGGTTACCAAAAAGGAATATAAGTGATTCAAATGCTATCATATTTTGGTTTTAACAAAATAACAAAAATGATAATTTGCAATGAAAAAGCAATGAAATACATTCAAAGTGCTAGGAAAAAACAATACTTGATCAATAATTTAAGGATAACAATTTAGAACTGTTGAAGAGTTATTAAAATGTTACCATTCATTTCTCTTTAATAAAAATAATAATTAAATAATGTGTAATGAAAATACATGTAATGCTAGAAAAATTCTATATGAGAACAATCATTTTAGAATAACAATACAGAATAGTTCACAAGAAAACATAGAACAATTACAATACAAAATCATATATACAATTAAGATTGTAAAATAAAACATTTTCTCACCTGTAAAATATAATGGAGAGAGCTTTTCAAATAGATGTTTCTCTTTATTCGTCCAGTCCGAAAGTGAGGACCTGGGCGATATTTTGGAAAGTTAAATATCGCTGTTCCAAGGTGAGAGTTAATTACATGATTTGATTGGTCATTTTGGAGATTTCCTTTAGATATGTAAATAGTGTAGCCCTAAGGACTGTAGAGGCATGCGCAGAACTACGCGTGGGTTCGGACCCTGAAGTGATCTATATGCAGGTAATCCCTAGGTAACCTTACGTGAAGGGTATTATATACTTAATGACATTAGGACGTAAAAATTAACTTGAATACAAAGGCTGGTGTCACTCGGTAGCCGGAGGTAAACCTTTAAAGAGTATAGGTAAATAATAAATCTCTCAGAACGGAAATACGAAATTTATGTACAAAGCAATGTTTGTTCATTAATCTTGTTTGATAGAAAAATTGACAGCGTCTGTCTAATCAGCTGATATCTTTTACTCAAATATTACAACAGGAAGGTAGAATTCAAAGGACCGTCTTTCTAAACAATTGTAATTCATATACATGTTTTCTCAATAACTTATTTACAAAATACTGCACTATAAAGACGAAAACTAGAATAGTTAAATTTGACCAAATTGTTTCCTAACATAAATAGGGAATTGAAGATTCAAATTCAAATTTTAAAAATAAAATAAAACTCAAATTTCTCTTATGATATAATATATGGTGGCCTATCGGCCATCTTGTTGACTAATCAGTCCCAAAACGTACTATGTATAAGTAAGGACCTAAGGGAACCTGCACATGAAATTTTAGAATGATCCCTTCAGTACTTTCTGAGAAATAGCGGTAACAAACGTCAATTGTCAAAATCCAAGATAGCCGCAATATGCACAACTAGGGTCCTAAGGTAACCTACATATGAGATTTGAGAGAGATCCCTTCTGAAATTTCTGAGAATTAGCAGTAACAAGAAATGTTAACGGATGGATGGATGACGGACCATGGACGAAAGGCAATTAGAATAGCCAATCATGTGATAATTGTGGGCTAATAAAAAGGGCAACAGTTCCACAAGAAGACACAAACACGCACCTCACTCTTCGTATACTCTACACTCCTACACTGAAGAACCGGAAGAGAGTCTGAACAGATGATTGCCTTTTCAATGCGGTGTTCTTCGATGTGGTCAAGAGCCAGACCAACAGCACAAGATTCCGCAGAGAAAATGGAGGCAACATCTGGAAGTCGGATAGTGGACAGTGATTAGATGTACAGCATGCTGCCGCAACTTTATCACCATCTTTTGAGCCGTCAGTGTAGATCTTAACATGATCGGGGAAAGCTCTGATGCACTCCAGAAAGGAAGATTTATGTTCTTCGGGTAATGCACTGGACTTTGCCCTCTCATGCAAAGATAAATTGATATCAGGTGTTTGAATGAGCCATGGTGGTACATCCGATATGGTGTACTCGTCAATGGTGTCGAAATTTATATTTAGTTCCTGCAAAAACTTTGAAATTCTGATGCCAAATGTTGGTATGAGCTTTTGATTTTGTCTGAATATGTCCTGGTGTTGTGGATTAAATACAAGATCGAATGCGGGGTTTTTTGGATTGGATTTCAGTTGAGCAGCATACTGTAAGGATAATTTCTTTCGTCGATCGTCTAGAGATGGCTCATTAGCTTCCACATGGAGACTCTTCACAGGTGTTGTTCGAAAAGCTCCAAGTGCCAGACGCAGTCTCTGATTCTGGATAGGGTCAAGCATCTGAAGATAGGAGCTGCGAGCCGATCCATAGACAATCGAGCCGTAGTCAAGTTTTGATCTAACAAGTGCCCGGTAGATACGCAGAAGCATTTCACGGTCTGCACCCCAATCAGAATGGGACATAACACGTAAAACGTTCAGCGCCTTCGAGCACTTATCCTTAAGGTGTTTTATGTGTGGAACAAAGGACAGTTTCAAATCAAATATTAATCCAAGAAATTTAGTTTGTTCAACTACTGGAATTTTAATTCCATTGAATGTGAGGTCTGGATCGTTGTGTGGTTTCGTTTTTGACAGAAATGCATGCAGACAGTTTTTGATCTTGAAAATCTAAAGCCATTTTCGTCAGCCCAATTTTGTAATTTGCCTAAACATTGTTGTAGTTGTCGTTCTATGGTGTGCATGTTTTTTTTATCTGTAACAGATCAAAAAATCATCCACAAATAGAGACCCTTCCGTAGATTGGCCAAGACATTTAGTAGTTTGACGGACAGGATACCACCCTGGGGGACGCCCATCTCCTGTGTTTCTGTTTCTGAATAAGTTGAACCCGTTCGAACTTTGAAATGCTTGTCAGATATGAAATTTGAAATAAACTTTGGCAAATTACCACGTATACCGATATCATGGAGATCGTTCATGATCTTTCATGATTCCATATTGCCAAGTTGTGTCGTATGCCTTTTCAAGGTCAAAGAATACGGCCACAAGATGTTCCAATCTGATTAAAATAAAGATCCTTACAACCACTTTGTTAAATATAGGATCTGAGAAAATCCCATAGGGGGTCACATCCAGATGACCTTTATACCACGTGGTATTCATACCCAATCCATTTTCTAACCTTGCTACATCAATTGAAAACGATATTTCGTCCCACTATACATACACAATTACCTTTGTTGTGCTCTTTGTACGAGATGACTACATAAACCAAAATAATTCTGACAGTTTTTCAAACTATTTCGTCCCCTGAAATTCACTGTCAAAATTTTGCAAGTAGCAATTTGATTGGCTATTTTTAAAGGTCATCTGGACATGACCCCTAATGGGATTTTCTCAGATCCTCTTATCAAACGTAGTGATAATAAGGATCTGTATTTTAATCAGATTGAAGATGTTCTTTCTTGGCAAATGCTTCTCGTATAAATGTTTCTAGTCTAACTAGGTGGTCTACCGCTCCCCTGCGGTTTCTAAAGCCGCTTTGCAAAGGACTTAAAATATTGTTTGATTCCAGGAACCAAAGTAATCTAGTATTTATCATACGTTCTAGAGTTTTACAAATACAACTCGTCAATGAAATAGGACAATAGTTATTGGCATCAGTAGCATCTTTCCCGGCCTTCGGAAGGGGTATAATAGTAGATTCCTTCCAAGACTCGGGAATTTTGCCTGAAGATTAAACTTGGTTAAATATAGTTAAAAGACATTTTAGTGAAGAGTCTGGTAATTGTTTTAAAAACATATATGGAATTTCGTCTGGTCCAGCTGCCGAGTCCTTTGATTTCTCAAGGGACTCGAGCAATTCTGGTATCTCGAAAGGGCTATTGTAACTTTCACTATTGGAGGATTTAAAATTAAGACGTTCCTTTTCCTTTTTAATTTTTTGATTTTTTTTTTGAATGATTTCTGACGGATGAATTGTTACCAAAATATTTGGCAAAGGCGTCAGCTATTTCGGATTTTGAAGAAAATACTTTATTTTTGTTATTGAGGTTTTTGTTCGTAATTGTTTATATGTGCTTGCATTTTTTTCGAAAACCAAGCGGTGTTCTTCGATGTGGTCAACACCAAGACATACACTAAAATAATAAAAAAAAAAGTTATATAAGGATAGTGACCTATATTTTCACAAAATGTTAGTTTTTCCACTCCAAAATTCTACAAATCAGTCGGGTTGTTGATCACTCTTTACACGCCATTCTTCTTGCCCCTCTTTTTTACGAGCGCTCTATTGGGAATACATTGTCTTGAATACTGTTTGAGAGATCACAGAATGGGGTGCGAGATTTAAAGCTGACAATGCAATTTAAAAAACATACATTTGAAATAAAATATATATATATATAATGAAATATCCCGCAATTAGGAGTGCCATATCCAAAGATGACCTTTTATCATCATGCATCGTGCGTCGTCGTGCGCTGTCCACCGTTAGTAAACTTTTCATTCAAACGACTTCTTCCCAATAAATAATTTGCCCAGGGAACTGATATTTGGCCTGTAACATGCTGGGAAGAAGGGCTACCAAGTCTGTTCTAATGAATGACCTTGACCTTCATTCAAGGTCACAGGGGTCAAAAAGGTTAAAAAAAATTAACTTGTGAATAACTAAGAGGCCAATAGACCTGATATTTGGCCTGTGGCATGCTAGGATGAAGAGCTACCAAGTTTGTTCAAATGAATGACCTTGACCTTCAATCAAGGTCACAGGGGTCTAAAAGGCTAAAATCTTTAAACGACTTCTCAAGAAACACAAGGCCTAGGGTACAAGAAGACACAACATGAATATACAGCAGTCTCCAAAAACACGCACCTCGCACAACATACACGCAACACACCCGCATACATGGGAGGCCGTCCTTACATGACCATAGCTGTTAATAGGACGTTAATTAATCAAACAAACAAACAAACAAACTCATATTGGGCATGCTGGTATGAAGGGCTTCTTGTGAATAAATAAGAGGCTTAGAGACCCGATATTGGGCCAGTGGCATGCTGGGATGAAGGGCTACCAAGTTTGTTCAAATAAATGACATTCACTTTCATTCAAGGTCACGGGGGTCAAATAGGCTAAAATCTGTTAACAACTTATTGTGAATAACTAAGAGACCTGATATTGGGCCTGTGGGATGAAGGGCTACCAAGTTTGTTCAAATGAATAACCTTGATCTTCAATGAAGGTCACAGGGGTCAAATAGGCTTAAATCTTAAAACGACTATGTTGTATTATACAAATATTCAGATGACCGTTAAGGCCCATGGGCCTCTTGTTTTTCCGAAAACGGTTTTTCAGAGGTATCTTGTTGATCAACAGATAGACAGGCCATAATGAAACGAATGGACTTTTATACAGGGGAATACCATCTATGAAGGGGGAAAGCGTTATGTTGGGTGTTCCATCCAAAAATTGATTTCTTGCAGCTTCTTGTAGCCCAATTCTGATATCTGAGATTGATGTTTTTGCTTCTGATTCATGTCTCAACTCCAATACTGAGCTCCACATACCTTCACGCTCCAGAATTTCTTTCAATTGAATGGCAAGTTTACCAGAAACAAAATAACTTGGACAGACTGCATTAGAACCATTGCATCTTGATGTCTTACAATGTTCTATTTGTTGTTCTACATTGAAACAATTTTTTTTGCAAGATTCACAGTATGGGTGATACTTCATTTAATATCTGCGCACAATATATGTAAATAAACATGTAGACGAACACGTTGTGTTAGTGTTATTTTGGACTGAAGAAGGCCCTATAGTGGCTGAATATATTATATTCCATATAAATGGTTTTGATTTAACTTATAGTGTGTAAAGTACGAAGTACGTGTTTTGGGAGACTGCGGTATGTTCGTGTTGTGTCTTCTTGTATAGTGGAACTGTTGCCCATTTTACCAGTCATCCCACTCCATGTATGCTGGGCGCAAAGCAGGAGTAGAAACTACCACTTTAAAAACTTTGGTGTGTCTCGGTCAGGGAACGCAACACACCGCATACATGGGAGACCGTCCTTACATGACCATAGCTGTTAATAGGACGGTAATTAATTAAACAAACAAAAAAGAACCCAAAGTCTTCCTTACAGAGGCGAACGCTCTCTTGGTGTTTTCGGTGGAATGTTTCAGTGATATAGCACTATAAAAAGGGCAACATACTGATTATTTTTCGTTAAAAATCCTTTTTCACACATAAAAAGAGTATGTTTAATTAAAATGCATAAACAATAAAATATACCTCGGTTTCCTGTTTGGTGTTTCATAAACAGAAGGGGTTCGATCCATACTTGCTCTTTGACTATCTACAATTGGGGCTGCATCTCTAGATGTAGGCGATGAAAAGTTAAAAATGGTGGGGACACCATCCGGCTTCAGTCTTAAAAGACTTCGATTAAGATAACCGATGCAGCTTACAATGCGGGGATCTTCGGTGAAAAATTCCGGTGAGACGTGTATCTGACACAGCCTGCTGTGATCAGTCGGCACGAAGTCTTTCCTCTTTAATCGAATGAGTCCACTATTTAGGTAGCCTTGGGAACTTCGGGAACGTAAACAAGCTGATCTTCCCTGTGCTACCCGTTCTGTTCCTACAATTAAATGCACCATTTGACATTTGGTACCCTCAGCTGTCATCCCTCATTTGTGTTTGGCTCAGATGACGTCACAGCGGAGGGATGTCATCTCTTATCAAAATCATTCACCGAGAAAACGACACGGAAAACCGGGTTCTTTCTCGCAGAAGAAATGTTAGCGGATATCGTTTATTATGATAAATTTGATCTGGAAAATACATATATCATTATGTAAACTTACTATTTCATACTAGGGAGTGGGACGACTGGTTCGTCCGTTATCAGTTAAATGTGACCGGGTGGTGCTTGGTGTCTTCGGCGGCATGCTTCAGTTATATAGCACTATAAAAAGGGCAATAGTTCCACTATGCATGAAGACACAACACTAATATACCGCAGTCTCCACAAACACGCACTTCGCACTTCACACATACTGCATACATGGTAGGCCGTCCTTTCATGACCCTGGCTGTTAATAGGACGTTTAAAAATCAAACAAACATACAATCTGCACCATGTTTGGAGAGTAGCAGCTTCAATTAAATATATATATATTTTATTTAAATGTATGTTTTTTAAATTGCATTGTCAGCTTTAATCCAAGGCAGTTTAGAAGTTTGAAGTGTAATGAGTTTATTGCTGGTGCATTACAGATAATTAAAGGTAATAAAAAGTTAATTTATAGATTGGCAATAAGTAATGTTATTAAATACCAAATACCTGCTAAGACAACTTCTTTCCCAGAATACGTCGGAAAGTTATCTTCTATCATTAGCTCACCTGGCCCGAAGGGCCGGTGAGCTTATGTCATGGCGCGGCGTCCGTCCTCCGTCGTCCGTCCGTCGTCCGTCCGTCAACATTTCCTTTAAATCGCTACTAGTCATAGAGTTCTGCATGGATTGTAACCAAATTTGGCCACAAACATCCTTGGGGGAAGGGGAACAGAACTTGTATAAAGTTTGGTTCTGACCCCCCGGGGGCAGGAGGGGCGGGGCCCAATAGGGGAAATAGAGGTAAATCCTATAAATCGCTACTTGTCCTAGAGTTCTGCATGGATTGTAACCAAATTTGGCCACAAACATCCTTGGGGGTAGGGGAACAGCACTTGTATAAAGTTAGGCTCTGACCCCCGGGGCATGAGGGGCGGGGCCCAATAGGGGAAATAGAGGTAAATCCTATAAATCGCTACTTGTCCTAGAGTTCTGCATGGATTGTAACCAAATTTGGCCACAAACATCCTTGGGGGAAGGGGAACAGAACTTGTATAAAGTTTGACTCTGACTCCCCGGGGGCAGGAGGGGCGGGGGGCCCAATAGGGGAAATAGAGGTAAATCCTATAAATCGCTACTTGTCCTAGAGTTCTGCATGGATTGTGACCAAATTTGGCCACAAACGTCCTTGGGGAAAGGGGAACAGAACTTGTATAAAGTTTGGCTCTGACCCCCCCGGGGGCAGGAGGGGCGGGGCCCAATAGGGGAAATAGAGGTAAATCCTATAAATCGCTACTTGTCCTAGAGTTCTGCATGGATTGTAACCAAATTTGGCCACAAACATCCTTGGGGGAAGGGGAACAGAACTTGTATAAAGTTTGGCTCTGACCCCCGGGGGCAGGAGGGGCGGGGCCCAATAGGGGAAATAGAGGTAAATCCTATAAATCGCTACTTGTCCTAGAGTTCTGCATGGATTGTAATCAAATTTGGCCACAAACACCTTGGGGGAAGGGGAACAGAACTTGTATAAAGTTTGGCTCTGACCCCCTTGGGGCAGGAGGGGCGGGGCCCAATAGGGGAAATAGAGGTAAATCCTATAAATCGCTACTTGTCCTAGAGTTCTGCATGGATTGTAACCAAATTTAGCCACAAACAGTGTTGGGGGAAGGGGAACAGAACTTGTATAAAGTTTGGCTCTGACCACCCGGGGCAGGAAGGAGGGGCGGGGCCCAATAGGGGAAATAGAGGTAAATCCTATAAATCGCTACTTGTCCTAAGAGTTCTCCATGGATTGTAATCAAATTTGGCCACAAACACCCTTGGGGGAAGGGGAACAGAACTTGTATAAAGTTTGGCTCTGACCCCCTTGGGGCAGGAGGGGCGGGGCCCAATAGGGGAAATAGAGGTAAATCCTATAAATCGCTACTTGTCCTAGAGTTCTGCATGGATTGTGACCAAATTTGGCCACAAACATCCTTGGGGGAAGGGGAACAGAACTTCTATAAATGTTGGCTCTGACCCCCCGGGGGCAAGAGGGGTGGAGCCCAATAGGGGAAATAGAGGTAAATCCTATAAATCGCTACTTGTCCTAGAGTTCTGCATGGATTGTGACCAAATTTGGCCACAAACATCCATGGGGGAAGGGGAACAGAACTTCTATAAATGTTGGCTCTGACCCCCCGGGGGTAGGATGGGTAGGGCCCAGTAGGTGAATTAGAGGTAAATATTCTAATTCCTTCAGTAAAGAAACAATGAACCTGTATTTAGAACATTACTTGGCATTACAAACTAGGTGAGCGATACAGGCCCTCTGGGCCTCTTGTTTTATTAAGGCATTGATTCCATGAACAGAGATTTTTGAACTGAACTTGATAGTGTGTTTTATTGTGAAGTTATAGTATTGATCAACATTGAAGAGAAATCGAATTTTGTCAGAATTATTTCCACTGGCTAAAATTGATGAAGATAGGAGAAAGTTGCGTTCTTTTCATATTTGGCTGATAATCCCATGATTTCATGATTACTCGTATAAACATAAGACAAAACTGCAGTCTCCCAAAACACGCACCTCGCATTTCACACACGCTATACACTGCATACATGGAAGGTGATGTAAGGACCTTGGCTGTTCATAGGACGTTAAAATAATCGACTAACACAAAGCTATAGCTATGAAACACAAACTTGATTTGTCCTGAACTGAATCAAATAAGAAAATACAATCTGATTAAAATACAGATCCTTATTATCACTACGTTTGTAGCACTATAAAAAGGGCAACAGTTCCACTATACAAGACACAACATGAATATACCGCAGTCTCCTAAAAACACGCACCTCGCACAACATACACACAACACACACTGCACACACATGAGAGGCCGTCCAGTGCATTACCCGAAGAACACAAATCCTCCTTTCGGGAGTGCTTAAGGGCTTTATCTGACCATGTTCAGATCTACACTGACTGATCAAAAGATGGTAATAATGTTTGCGGCAGCATGCTGTACATCTAATCACTGCTCCTCTATACGACTCCCGGATGTTGCCTCCATTTTCACTGCGGAAGCATGTGCTATCGGTCTGGCGCTTGACCATATCGATGAACACCGCATTGAAAAGGCAATCATCTGTTCCGACTCTTTTCAGTTCTTCAGGCTTTGAAATCAAGAAACCTTAGAAACACATTAATCCAAAATCTTTTGATCCGAACATTTCGATTGTCTTCTAAAACTGAAATTACTTATCTCTGGATTCCCAGCCATGTGGGTATAAAGGGAAATGAAAAGGCGGATAAAGCAGCTAAGACTGCTCTTTGCCTAGCACAAACACATTTGAAACTACCTTACACCCACACCAAACCTTACATTCAGTCAGCCATTAAACACCATTGGCAAAAAAGGTGGTCTACCGAAACAAACAATAAACTATTTAAAATACCACCTACAATTAATCCTAATCTGTCCAGTCGGAGAGACCGCAGAGAGGAAGTTGTTCTCTCTCGGCTCCGAATTGGACACACATATTTTGCACATTCCTATCTATCGAGGGGGGAGGATCCTCCTACATGCCATGCATGTGATTCTCCTCTCACAGTGGAGCATGGTTTATTGCATTGTATTGATTTTAAACACATTCGAGATAAGTACTACGAGGTCTCCGACATGTACACTTTGTTTCATGCCGTGAGACATAATCGTATTTTCAGTTATCTCAAAGAGATCGGCATTTTTAACAAAAAATGAACTTTTTCTCATATCATCTTATATTCATATGAACGCAACACTTACTGTTTCGTCAACATTGTGTATGGGTTTTCTCATGTGTTATAGCGAAAACTATTTTATCCAATGTAACTTTTTATTAAATCAACATTTTGTTTTAGTTTTTGCTTGCCTTTTTCTTATCCTGATCTTTTAGATACAGTCCTTGTTTATATCATGGTACTAATGCCTGCCCTGTAGTTTGGCCCTAAATGACCTTAGTTGTCAATGGGCCGTAAAAACTCAAACATAATTGTATCACAGCATTTTGTTGGGGGAAATGGTCCCCACTGAACATTACCCAGATCCTCTGCCAGCTGAAGACCCATCGAAAAAGAAATTAAAACTGGTTCCATCCTACGAGAATACTGAAGTACGAAACAGGCATTGGATGATTTATTATAGCTATCACTGGATGGTGGGTTTTTTAGGGTACTCTTTTCTTTACCATTAGAATTTGCATGTTAGCAAATGGCCAGTAATGTTATGATTATACATATTAAACGCATATCAATTCGTCCTTCGATATTTTAGGGATCACACATTTACAAGGTTTGTGTCTATAATCTTAAAAAATGCTTTTTAAGCATAGATAAGGAAAAGGACATTTATACACCTCCCAACAATAAACATAAAACAACTCTTTAAGGAGGTTGATTTTTATATTGGTAATTGAAATTGAATACGTTTTGTTAGATTTTGTTAATTGCAGTGGTTAGATACCGGCAATGTATTTACAGCTTGTCAAAATCCATCAAAATTGATTTCAATACATGTACTAGTATATGGAACTTCTATTACACATGTATAAACATGAGATATTATCCCCAATTGTCTTTTTCAGTAATGATTGTTCATCATGAACAACAGAAAGTTCTGTCCAAACAGATGAAAAATGTAAGTATGCGTTATATAAGTAAGACAACCAGAATGTCTCCTGTCAATAAGATTTCACCTTTACACCATGTACTGCTGTCCATTTTCCTTCATGAAAGTTGATAATTTGACAAGCATATTCTCCACATATGGTACATCTGGAAATATTCTTTCAACAAATAAACTTCTCTGTGTGAATACAACAAACTCATAAAAGTTACAGCCAGATATCATAAGTTGTCCTTGAACTTGAGCAAAGTACTTATGATTCTTTTTCAAACCCATTGCTTGACCATTCCGCTCTAAACAAAAGCCATCGATTTCATCACATGCTCTGTCTGTCCATATTCCTGGCTGAATAAGGGCTTTGCACTTCCAGAATACCACATTCCCAACTGTCACAAACTTTTCCATCAGGTGATGCACCGAGAAAGTTAAAGCTGTTGTTGATAACAAAAGCCGCAGTATGTGTGTGAAAACACGTAAATAACTAATTAATTTATATAATGCATATATATATATATCTACAGAGAGAGTAAACTTTGTTTTTTCAATGAACACCTTGAGAGTGCATTATATCTAGCAGCCCGTGTAAATAACTTGGTTTACAGTATTAGAGAAATTCAAAGTTTTTAAATGAAAATTACGATATACATAATGAATATTGAATATCATATGTAAATGCTTTTGTTTACCAATGTAAAATTAAAAATAAAGCCGCTGTCATAAATCTACCGTGAGGGAAAGGTCTCGAGATACGTTGCCTTGGCTTCTTTTTTTATGATTGGAGCCGTAATTAGGGCAGGTGCAGATTTTGTTGTTCTGTTGAACACATCTTCCAAACATGATGGTGTGGGCTTTGCTTTTCTGCTGATTACTCGGCCAATGTTAGATGTAGTCAGTGTCCTTTTTTCTCTCATTATTAGCCATGTATCAGTGTAGTTCGTGTAGTTTTCTCTATATCTGCAACATTTCATCGTTTCAACAACTTTAATCGATGAGTTTTCCTGCGTGTGTTTTAATGCCGCAACTTATAACCCATGCAAACCTATTTTGATCAAAGTAAACGTTTACAATCAGTGTTTTAATCTTTAACTTGCCATTTCTTATACCCTCAGGAATTTTAGCCAGAAGAGTAAACTATGATTAAATAGAGTTAAAACATGACAATTTTAGATATGGGGGGAAGAAGTCTGGTAATTGTTTTTTAAAAAAACATAAAGAATTTCGTCTGTCCAGCTGCCGAGTCTTTGATTTCTTTCTCAAGTGACTCGAGCCATATCTGGTATCTCGAAAGGCCTATTGTAACTTTCACTATTTGGATGGATTAAAAATTAAGAGAACGTCTCTTTTACCTTTTTAAATTTTTGAAATTTTTTTGAATGATTTCTGACGGATGAATTGTTACCAAAATATTTGGCAAAGGCGTCAGCTATTTCGGATTTTGAAGAAAATACTTTATTTTTGTTATTGAGGTTTTTGTTCGTAATTGTTTATATGTGCTTGCATTTTTTTCGAAAACCAAGCGGTGTTCTTCGATGTGGTCAACACCCAGACATACACTAAAATAATAATAAAAAAAAGTTATTATAAGGATAGTGACCTATATTTACACACAAATGTTAGTTTTTCCACTCCAAAATTCTACAAATCAGTCGGGTTGTTGATCACTCTTTACACGCCATTCTTCTTGCCCCTCTTTTTTACGAGCGCTCTATTGGGAATACATTGTCTTGAATACTGTTTGAGAGATCACAGAATGGGGTGCGAGATTTAAAGCTGACAATGCAATTTAAAAAACATACATTTGAAATAAAATATATTATATATAATGAAATATCCCGCAGTTAGGAGTGCCATATCCAAAGATGACCTTTTATCATCATGCATCGTGCGTCACGGGGGTCAATCAAATAGGCTAAAATTTGTTAACAACTTATTGTGAATAACTAAGAGACTCTGGTATTGGGCCTGTGGCATGCTGGGATGAAGGGCTACCAAGTTTGTTCAAATGAATAACCTTGATCTTCAATGAAGGTCACAGGGTTCAAATAGGCTTAAATCTTAAAACGACTATGTTGTATTATACAAATATTCAGATGACCGTTAAGGCCCATGGGCCTCTTGTTTTTCCGAAAACGGTTTTTCAGAGGTATCTTGTTGATCAACAGATAGACAGGCCATAATGAAACGAATGGACTTTTATACAGGGGAATACCATCTATGAAGGGGGAAAGCGTTATGTTGGGTGTTCCATCCAAAAATTGATTTCTTGCAGCTTCTTGTAGCCCAATTCTGATATCTGAGATTGATGTTTTTGCTTCTGATTCATGTCTCAACTCCAATACTGAGCTCCACATACCTTCACGCTCCAGAATTTCTTTCAATTGAATTGGCAAGTTTACCAGAAACAAAATAACGTTGGACAGGCTGCATTAGAACCATTGCATCTTGGTGTCTTACAATGTTTTCTTATTTGTTGTTTTACATCGAAACATTTTTTTTTTTGCAAGATTCACAGTTAACACGGTGAATACTTCATTTCATATCTGCGCACACTATATGTAAATAAACAATGTAGACGACGAACACGTTGTGTTAGTGATATTTGGGACTGAAGAAGGCCCTATAGTGGCTGAATATATTATTCCAAATAAATGGTTTTGATTTAACTTATAGAGTGTAAAGTACGAGGTACGTAGTTTTGGGAGGTACATAGCGAGTAATGTTTGCGTGTTGTGTCTTCTTGTATAGTGGAGCTGTTGCCCATTTTATAGTGCTATATCACTGGAGCATGCCGCCGAAGACACCAAGCAACACAACCCACCCGGTCACACTAGTACTGACAACGGGCGAACACCCGTCGTCCCAGCTCCATGGTATGCTGTAGCAACAATGCAGGAGCAAAACTACCACTTTAATAGACGTTTGGTGTGTCTCCGGTCAGGGACAGAACACCAAAGTCTTCCTTACAGGGGGCGAACGCTTCTTCTTGGTGTTGTACTGTGGATTGTTTCAGTGATATAGCACATTATACAAAAGGGCAACATTACTGATTATGTTTTCGTTTTAAAAAGTCCTTTATTTTATCACACATTAAAAAAAGCGTATGTTTACTAAATAATGCATTATTCAATAAAATTCGTACCTTCGGTATTCCGTTTTTTGGTGTTATCATAAGACAGAGTGGTTTTCGATCCATTATTGCTCTTTGACTATCTCACAATTGGGGACTGCATCTCTAGATGGAGTCGAAGAAAGATATAGTTTAAAAATGGTGTGGTACAGCCATCCTGCTTTCAGTCCCTTTAACACACACTTAGGGCCATAACCCGTATGCAGCAGTGCAATGATCGGGTCTCTTGGTTGAAAAAAGTCTGGTGAGAATTGTTAGTCCTGAAACGAGCCTTGCTGGTGATCAGTCGGAACGAATCTTTCTTTCCTCTTTAATCGACATAGTTCCACTCTTTAGGTTGCCTCTTGGGAACTTCGGGAACGTTTTAAACAAGCTGGATCTTTCTCTCATTGACCCGTTCTGTGTACCTTAAATATTAACTGCTCCGTTTGGATACATTTGGAGGCCCAGCTAGCGGGCTTGCTCCGAATGGGTGCCCGTGTTGGTCTCTGTTAAATCACAGCGGGTCTGGGAACGTCATCTCGTAATCGAAATCATAGCATCCAAATCAAAACCGACACTGGAAAATCCGGGTTTTTTCTTGCAGAGCAAATTGTTCCTGATAATCGTTTATCTTTGATAGATAGTAGATTCTGGGAAATGACAATAAACTTTCATAGTTTACATACTATGGGGAGTGGGACGACTGGTTACGCGTCAGTGTGATCAGTTTAAATATGTATGGGGGTCGGTGCTAGGTGTCGTTCGGGCGGCATGCTTCGAGTGATAATGCTACTATAATAAAGGGGCATTAGTTTTTCCACTGTCACATGAATGACAACTCAAAAACACGAAGAAACCTGCAAAAGTCCTCAAATAAAAAGAGTGCACACACTGCAGACATAGGCTAGGAGGCCCTTTCATAACATGACCGCAGGCTGTTAATAGGAGGACGTTTAAAAAAAAATCATAACCATAACATACAATCATGCACCATGTTTAGTAGAGAAGCAGCTATCAATTAATTATTTATAAATATTTCTAATTTAATGTATGTTTTTTAATATATGCACTGACAAGCATTTAACCCACTAGGGCAGTTTATGATGTATTGAAAGTGTAACATGAGTTTATTTGCTGCATGCATTCCCATGATACAATGAATGGTAATAAAAAGTTTATTTAATAGATTGGCTATAAAGTATATGTGATTAAATATCCAAATTCCTGTAAAGACTAACTTCTATTCCCCAGCATAAGTTCGGTAAAGTTATCTTCATAGTCATTAGCACACCTGGCTCGGAAGGGCCGGGTGTGGGCTTATGTCCTGGCGCGGACAGCTCCCGTTCGTCCAGTGGCCGTGTCGTCCCGTTGCGCCGTGCACAACAATTCCTTTAATATAGCTTCTAGTCATAGATTTCTGCATGGATATGTAACCATAAAGTTTGCCACAAACATCCTTGGGGGGAATGGGGAAACGATAGAACTTTTATAAAGTTTGCGTTTCTGACCCCCCGGGGGCGCAGGATGGGCGCGAGCCTCCAAATAGTGGGCAATAGAGGTAAAATCTTAATATAATCACGCTACATGTACCTAGTGTTCTTGCATGGGATTGTAATCCAATTTTTGCCACTAACTTATCTAGGGGGCTTGGGGAAACAGCACTTGTATTTAAGTTAGGCTCGGACCCCCGGGGGCAAGAGGAGGGCGGTGGCCCAATAGGGGGATTTAGACGGTAAAAATGCCTATAAATCGCTTACTTTTTGTCGCTAGAGTACTGGCAAGGGATTGTAACCAAATTTGGGCCACATACATCCTGGGTGGATTGTGGGAACAGAACTGTGTTATATTAAAGTTTGAATCTGACTCCCCCGGGGGGCTGGAGGGGCAGGGGCGCCCCAATAGGAGGAAATAAGGGGTTAATATTATTATATCGCTACATGTCCAAGAGTGTCAGCTTGGCTTGTGTGACCAATATTTGGCCACAAAACATCCTTGGGGAATAGTGGATACAGAACTATGTAGTTAAGTTTTGGCTGTGACCCTCCCTGGGGTGGCAGGAGGGGCGGGGCCCAATTGGGGGGAAATAGAGGTTAAATTCCTATTAAATGCCGTGCTACTTTTCCTAGAGTACTAGTCATTGATGAGTAACCTAAATTTGGCGGGTCCAAACAACCCTTGGGGGGAAAGGGGGATACAGATAACTTGAATAATGATTGGGCTCTGACCACACCGAGGGCGGCAGGGATGGGCGGGCCCCAATAGGGTAAATAGAGGTAATTCCTATAAATCGATACTATGTCACTTGAGAGATTCTCCATGGATTGTTAAATCAAGTATGGTTGGCCACCAAACACCCTTGGAGGGACAGAGGGAACAGAACTTGTATAATATAGTTTGGCTCGTGACCGCCCTATGGCTGGGCTCAGGAGGGGCGGGGCCATTTTAGGTGAGGAGAAATTAGAGGTAAATCCAATAAATCGCTACTTTTTTTCCCTAAGAGTTCTCCTATGGAATGTAAATCAAATGTTGTGGCACAAAAACACTCCTGTTGGGTAATTAGGGGATACAGAACTTCTGTATAAAGTTTGTGGCACTGACCCCCCTCCTGGGGCTAGGATGGGCGGGGGGCCCAAATAGGGGAAATAGAGGGTAATTCCCATAAATCCGCCTTACTTGGCCTTTGGAGTACCGCTTGGAATATGTGACCCAAAATTGGCACTACAAACATTCCTTAGGTGGTTGGGGAACATAACATCTATTACCATGTGAATGGCTCTGACCCCCGGGGGCTAGCGCAAGAGAGGGGTGTGAGGCGCAAATAGGTGGTAAATAGAGGTAAAAAAAAAAAATAAAAAAAATCCAATTAAGAACTCTACTATGGCCTAAAGAGGTCTGCTATGATTTGTGCCAAAATTGGCCACTATACATCCTTCTGGGGGAAAAGGGGTACAGAACTTCTATAAAATTTATGCTCCTGATCCCCTGCCTGGACAGGGTTAGGCATGGGTAGGGCCCTGTAGGGGAATTAGTAGCGGTATATATTCTAATTCCACTTCATTAAAGAAACAATGAACCTGTACATGTAGGAACATTACTTGGCAATTACAAACTAGCGAGATCGACTACAGGCCCTTCTGGGGCCCTCTGGTTTTAATTACGGCCATTGATTTCCAATGAACAGAGATTTTTTTGAACCCTGAATATTGATAGTGTGTTTATTGTGATATATTAAAGTATTGCAATCCAACAATGTAAGAGAAATAGAATTTATGTCAGAATTTAATTCCACTGTCTGAAAATTGACTGGAAGAAAGGAGAAATGTTGCCCGTTCTTTTCCTTATTTGGCTGAATAATCCCCATGGATTTGCATGATTACACGTTATAAACATAGAGACAAAAATGCAGTCTCCCCCAAAACTACGGCACCTCGCATCGGTTCACACCACGGCTAATACACTGCATCCATGGAAGAGAGATGTAGGAGGACGCTGAGGCCTGTTCTCATAGGGACGTGATATTAATCGACTAACACAAAGCTATATCTATGAAACTACAAAACTTGATTTGTGCCTGAAACTGATATCAATTAAGAAAATACAATCTGAGTAAAAATTACAGATCCTTATTATTCATGACGTATGAAGCACTTTAGAAAAAGGGAACAGTACCACTATTACAAGAACACAAACAAGTAAATGACCGCAGTCTCCTAAAAAATCAAGCACCATCGCACAACATTCACACAAACACCATGGCAAGCACATGAAAGAGGCTGCCACCCCGTCCAGTTGCATTAACCCGAAATAAACACAAATCCTCCCATTTCAGGGAGGTGACCTTCTCTTAAGGGCTTTATCAGACCATGATCAGTTCTCAACTGACTGAATCAAAAGAAGGTATTACATGTTGCTGGGCTGCATGCTGTAACATCTAATCACAGCCTCCTCTATAGAGCTACTTCCGCGATGTCTGTCTCACCCAGTTATTCACTGCGGTAGCAATTTGCTTAACGGACCTGGCCGCTTGGACAATATCGATGATCACCGCCATTGAAAAGGCAATCATCCTCGTTCCGCACTCTTTTCAGTTCTTCATGCTTTGAAATCAAGAAACCTAAGAAAACACATGTAAATCGCGCAAAATCTATTTGATCCGAAACATTTCGATTGTCTTCTTTTAACTGAACCCCCATTAACTTTTCTCTGGATTCTCCCAGCCATATTGTTGGTAATAAAAAGGGGGGATATGGAAAAGGCGGATAAAGCAGCTAAGTACTGCTCTTTGCCCGTAGCACAAACACATTTGAAACTACCTTACACCCACACCAAACCTTACATTCAGTCAGCCATTAAACACCATTGGCAAAAAAGGTGGTCTACCGAAAAAAAACAATAAACTATTTAAAATACCACCTACAATTAATCCTAATCTGTCCAGTCGGAGAGACCGCAGAGAGGAAGTTGTTTCTCTCTCGGCTGTCCGAATTTGGACACACATATTTTGCACATTCCTATCTATCGAGGGGGGAGGATCCTCCTACATGCCATGCATGTGATTCTCCTCTCACAGTGGAGCATGGTTTATTGCATTGTATTGATTTTAAAAACACATTCGAGGATAAGTACTACGAGGTCTCCGACATGTACCACTTTGTTTTCATGCCCGATGAGACATAATCGTAATTTCAGTTATTACTCAAAGAGAGATACGGCCATTTTTAACCAAAAAATGAACTTTTTTTCATATCATCTTATATTCCATATGAACACGCAACACATACTGTTTCAATCAACATTGTGCATGGGTTTTCTCATGTGTTAATAGCGAAAAAACTATTTTTATCCAAAGTAACTCTTTTTAATAAATCAACAGTTTTGTTTTAGTTTTTGCTTGCCTTTTTCTTATCCTGATCTTTTAGATACAGTCCTTGTTTATATCCTGGTACTAATGCCTGCCCTGTAGTTTGGCCCTAAATGACCTTAGTTGTCAATGGGCCGTAAAACTCAAACATAATTGTATCACAGCATTATGTTGGGGGAAATGGTCCCACTGAACATTACCCAGATCTCTCTGCCAGCTGAAGACCCCATCGAAAAATGAAATTAAAACACTGGTTCCCATCCTACGAGGAATACTGAAGTACGAAATCAGGCATTGGATGATTTATTATAGCTATCACACTGGATGGTGGGTTTTTTGAGGGTACTACTTTTCTTGTACCATATTAGAATTTTGCATGTTAGCAAACCCATGGCCAGTATTGTTATGATTTATACATATTAAACGCATATCAATTCGTCCTTCGATATTTTAGGGGATCACACATTTACAATGGGTTTGTGTCTATAATTCTTAAAAATGCTTTTTTTAGAAGCAGTAGATAAGTGAAAAGGGACATTTATACACCTCCCAAAAATAAACATAAAACAAACTCTTTAAGGAGGTTGATTTTTTAGCTCACCCTGGCCCGAAGGGCCGGTGAGCTTATGTCATGGCGCGGCGGCGCTCGTCGTTCGTCCGTCCGGTCCGTACTTCGAACATTTTAAATAAATCGTCTATTTGTTCCTATGAGTTCTGCAATGGGATTGTAGACCAAATTTGTCCACAAAACAATCCATGGGGGAGGTGGACCAGAAACTAAGTAAAAATTTTGGCCTCTGACCCCCCAGGAGGCAGGAGGGGGTGGGCCCAGATAGGGGAAATAGTGAGGGTAAGAGCTCCTTATAAAATCGCTACTTGTAACCTAGAGTTATGGCATGGAATTTTAACCAATATCAGGCCAACAAAACAATCCTTTGGGGGAAGGGAAAAATAACATGTATAAATTTATGGCCTCTGATCCCCCTGGCTGGAGGGTGGGCGGGTGCCCAATAGGGGGAGAATGAGAGGGTAAAATCCTATCAAGTCGCTACTTTCCCTAAGAGGTTCTGCATGGATTGTAACCAAATATTTGTGCCACAAACATCCTTGGGGGTAGGGGGAACAGAAACTTTGTATAAAGTTAGGGCTCTGACACCCCGGGGCATGAGGGGCCGGGGGCCCAATTATGGAAAATAAGATGGTAAATCCCTTTAAATGCTGCCTACTGAGTCATAGAGTTCGAGCATGGATATGAACCAAAGTCTTGGCCACGCAACATGCCTTTGGTGAAGGGGAACAGAACTTTTATATAAATTTAGGCTCAGGCCCCCCGGGGTGAAGGAGGGGGCGTGGGCCCAATAGTGTAAATAGAGGTAATTCATATAAATACGCTACTTTGTCTTAGAGTGTCTGACATGAAAATGTAACCAAATTTTGTCCACAATCATCCTTGGGGGGGAAGGGGAACAAACCTAGTATAAATTTTGCTCTGAACCCCACTGGTGGCAGGAGGGGCGGGGCCCAATAAGGGGGAAAATATAGTTTAACATCCATATAAATCGCTACAAGTTCATTAGAAGTTCTTGCAGAGGAATATGGAACCATAAATTTGGTTGGCCACAAACATCCTTGGGGGAAGAGGGAACAGAACTTGTATAAAATTTTGGCTTCAGGCCCCCCGGGGGCTGGAGGGGCGGAGCATAATATGGGGAATTGGAGGTAAATCCTTTAAATACGCTACATGTCACGAGAGTTCCGCATGGAATGTTAACTCCAAATGTTGTGGCCAGGAAATATCCCTTGGGAGGAGTATAAAAGAATCTGTGTTTGTAAAAATTTTTGTCTCTGGTCCTGGCGGGGCAGGAGGAGTCGGGGGGGCCCAAAAAGGGGAAAATAGAAGGTAAAATATCATTAAAATCGCGTACTTGTTCCTAGAGTAATGTATGGAATAGTAGACAAAATTAGGCCATAAAGCAAACAATCCTTGGGGGAAAGGGGAACAGAAACTGTGTAAGTTTTGGCACTGGCCCCCCAAGGTGCAAGGATGGGGTGGGGCCCAATCGAGTAAATGAGAGGTAAATTCCTATAAATTTGCTACTTGTCCTAGAGTATTGCTTGGATTGTGACACAAAATATGGCCACAAACATCCCTGGGGTAAGGAGGGAACAGAAGCTTGTATAGAAGTTTTGGCTTCTGACCCCCGTGGGGCAGGCGGTGTGGGGCCAAATAGTAGGATTTAGAGGGATAATAATAAAATTCCGGTCAGAAAAGAAGGAAACAATGAACCTGTATTCAGAACATTACTTGGCATTACAAAACGCGAAGTGTTTAGCGATACAGTGCCCTCTGGGCCTCTTGTTATATTGGAAATTGAAAATTGAATACGTTGTGTTAGATTTTGGTAAATTGCAGTGGTTAGATACCGGCAATGTATTTACAGCTTGTCAAAATCCATCAAAATTGATTTCAATACATGTACTAGTATATGGAACTTCTATTACACATGTATTAAACATGAGATATTATCCCCAATTGTCTTTTTCAGTAATGATTGTTCATCATGAACAACAGAAAGTTCTGTCCAAACAGATGAAAAATGTAAGTATGCGTTATATAAGTAAGACCACCAGAATGTCTCCTGTCAATAACATTTCACCTTTAAACCATGTACTGCTGCTGGTCCATTTTCCTTCATGAAAGTTGATAATTTGACAAGCATATTCTCCACATATGGTACATCTGGAATATTTCTTTCGAACAAATAAACGTCTCTGTGTGAATACAAACAAACTCATAAAAGTTACAGCCCCTGATTTCATAAGTTGGTCCGTTGAACTTGAGCAAAGTACTTATGATTGATTCTATTGTCAAACACATTTGTGCTTTGACCAAGTTCCCCGCTCTAAACAAAAAGCCATCGATTTCATCACATGCACTGTTCTGTCCATATTCCTACTATGCGGAATAAGGGCTTTGCACTTCCAAGTAATACCACATTCCCCAACTGTCAATCAAACTTTGTCCATCAGGTGATGGCACCGAGATAATGTTAAGAGCTGTTGTTGAAAACAAGAGCCGCAAGTATGCCCTATCTGTGAAAACACGTAATAACTAATTTAATTCTTTATAATTGACATATATATATATATCTACATGAGAGAGAGTAATAACTATTTGGTTTTTTAACATGAACAACATTGACGCATGTGCATTATATGCTATGCAGCCCGTCGTGTAAATTAACTTGGTTTTACAGTATTAGAGAAATCACAAAGTTTATTTAAATGAAATATTACGATATTCAGTAATGTATATTTGATATCCTCTAGTGTTAATGTGATTTTGTTACCAATGGTAAAAATTAAAATAATGCCCGCATGTGTCAATAATTCTAACGTGGAGGGGGAAAGGTTCTCGAGAATACAGTTGCCTTGGCTTTCCTTGTTTTAATGATTGGAGACCGTAATTAGGGCAGGTGCAGTATTTTGGTTGTTGCTGTTGAAACGATTCATCTTCACAAAACATGTTGGTGTGGGGCATTTGCTATTTCTGCTGAGTACTCGGCCCCCAATGTTTGATGTAGTCAGTGACTCGGTTTTTCCTTCTTCTCATTGTAAGGCTATGTATCAGTGTAGTTAGTGTAGTTTTCTCTTTATCTTCAATATCCGCCTTGCATCATTTTGTCTGTTGGAGGAATATCTAAATAACTGCCGTGGCATAAGAACTTGAGCATTCGTCCTGGTGTACAGTAGTGTATTATCAAACATAATCAGGATACTGTTGGGGATGGTGCTTGCTTCTTGGAGGTGTCGAAGTCTGTAATATAACAAAAACATAGATATTAAACGAACGAAGTCCCATGGTCCGTACGGTCACCCTTAGTTAGAATGATAATAAGGATGAATACAGATAATGAAACAAAACAAAGACATATAAACACTATATGCTGGGCCTGGGAAGTTTGGTCAGTGATTTTAAAATATGTCCTTTTTGGAATTTGAGTAGTTATTAGCTTCCATCAAAACATGGTTGGGGAAACTTGTTTTTAGAAGTAATTTTTTTGAAATTTTTATTCATTTTTTAGTGCCACAGTTTTGGTCATCCAATCCTCTGATTCCCCACTGGGGGTCATCGAGAAACTGATATGGATGTTTAAATGCTATATCTATTAAGGCTAATAATTCTAACCAAGTTTACCTCATTTCCTATGAACAAGTTGATCAAAAAATGGTTCATGTAAATGGTGTTTTTCTCTATATAAACCTATGATCAACCTTTGACCTCACTTAACGAAGGGGATAACCAAGGACCACCATGGTCCCATATAATTAAAAAATTTTTTATTAAACTCACCAATTAATACACTTTGCCATCTAAATATTAATTTTGATTCTACTATTTCCCAGAATTTCTATAGAAGAATATCTTTGAAGTTTTTGGCCAATTTGCACCCTTTAATTTGCTCCAACCCATGCTTCCACCAGGGGGTTCGGAAACCAGGAACATTTTATTGATATATTAAAAATTTATCTCGAGCTAAATAATTTGAACCACATTTGATCCATTTAAAAACTTGGAGCAAAAAATGCTTCATATAATGTTGTTTTTCCATATACTAAATAACAATGAGTAAACACATGTGGAGTCATTCATAGAAAAATTGTTGATAGGTGATTATAATGGTCCTTCTTGCCAAACGTGACATGTTCAGACTGGTTTGGGAGAAGTAGAAAAATGTAAAAATTGTTAAACGGACATACTGACGGGACGAACGCAACGCCCTGACGGACGGACGGGATCAAAACGGCGTCTTAGGAATAGGTCAACCTTTGAGACTTCGTCCTCATGATGACCTAAAAAACTAATTAATAGAAAATGTATTACGAGTCAAAAAGTAGAAAACAGCATTTTAATTTTTACTTAAGGTTTCCTGAAATATTACGCCAAAACATGCTACATTTTGCTGATCTGTGATAATGTTGGAAAAATACCAACACAACATGCCTTGCCATATAACATCCCAATTTTAAAAGGGCTTTATTTATACCCCAGCGAAAAAGCCGTTTTTGCGTGGGGATTTTTGGATGTGGGGCTCAGTCCGTCTACGTTGCGTCCGTCCGTCATTCCGTGCCGTCCGAGTATCGGTTTTCCGGCTGTAACTTCTAAAACAGTTCAAGACTTAGGTCTTCACTCGAAACTTTCTGAACAGTGTTAGGGCTAGTTCCTCTAGTTGTGCCATTTTCTATAGTTGGGAACCTTCCATTTTCATTAATTTTTTTCTGTTTACCCATGGATACCTTATTCAAGACGATACCAAATTTATTAAAGTGTCATTTCTATTACGGCCTTTAACTCGAAATTCGGTACAACTTGGACATACACGATACTTTATGATACAATGCTTAATGGCTAGTGATCTAGTTTGTTGAACTTTTCTTAGATGGGTACCGTTCCATTATCTATACATATTCGCGTTACCAACGGATTTGTTTATTGAAAAAATACTCTTTTTATTTAAAGTTTAACTTTCTTTTCCGGGGCTATTATATCCGAATAACCGCTTCACAATTTGCTACACACGAAAAACTTTCTGTTCATGTTAGGTGCTTGTGCTTCTAGTTGTGCATTTTTTTTCTATGTGGAAACCTTCACATTTTCTATACTTTTTTCATGTTACAAAGGATGGAAAATTATTCAAAATTACATTATTATTATAGGTTTCCTTTTATATTTTCCAGCGTTATAACTCATAAACACAGTTCAACTCTGATACCACGAAACTTTCTGGTACTTGTTTTGGACTAGTGCTCTAGATGATGACTTTTTGCCTAATTGGGTTTCTTTCATTTTAATTCTATACAGTTAACTCATGGGCTTCTTCATTTTTTAATGTTTGAACGCTTTCATAACACCTGGGCGCGGAGGGATAAATGCCCAAGCATTGCGGCTTTCCTGGTTATTATTTTACAGTGATGTATCAATCGTTTGAAGTGTTGAAATGATGACCTGTCCAGAGATTGAAAGTATAATGGTAAGCTTAAAGTCAAGGAGAGGAGGGAAAGAAAACCTATATCTCGATATTCAACTAGCCAGTCGTGTCACCACACAGTGCCTGACTTCCAGTAACTCATCAAAATGCGTTTAGGCGTATACTAGCCGAGTATTAGATTACAACTCCATATCCATAACAAAATCGATATACGGCAATGATTCGTGTCATACACATACATAAGTTTTGTTGCTTTGAGTATCGTCCGTATTAATGTATACCCATGTTTTATCTTTCAAGTTAACAATATACAGTCAAGAGTGCGGAGTAGTAGCCACCCGTAGTGACTTGGGTACTTTTGTCTAATGAAGAATCAATGTAAATTATGTAACACTGGGGGATATGTAAGTTCGTACAAAGTTTTTAGTAATATTACTGACCTAGCAATGTAACATAATGGGTACTCAAACACCAAACGTTGGGAGGATTGATTGTATCAATAACCTGGATTTAACACTATATACTTCAAACTTGCATGAACTATACAAACAATGGCCTACACAGAGAAAGACACAGTAATGACAAAACATGCCCAATGTGAATATTACGCACCAAAGACGGAATTTATCGCTACTAAACCCTTAAATATTAAAGAATGGTACACTGGAACATTTAGATCGTCCCTCCACTAGTGCGACTATTGTGACTACTCAATAGACCGGTTTTATCAGTGATTAATCTCTAGAAATTTTACGAACACTGTCAAGGATTAATTGTCTATGAGATCCAAGAGGAACACTTATATATTATGTATTCAGAATTACTTTCAGGGGTCACAATGTTGAGTTTATTAACCTTATACACTACACCCCCCTAATATGTTTCGTTGTGGGAAAAACAACTGGACAAGGTGTGTGAACGGAAAGAAACTCAAAGATATATGCTTAAAATACTGGATTCACAACGATCGTGACTAATATGCTAAAGGTTTAAGAAAAATAAAATTTTTGAAAGATGGAAATTCGCAACCTGGAAGTGTTTTATCAGAAATACCAAAATATTGGGACTGACTGTTGTTGTCACCGGCGGTGGGTCCAGACAGTTTGAAGAATTCTTTTGTCAAAGAAAATGAATGATAACAGAAGACTGTAAGCGAGGTCATTGTGTGTTTAGGATAAAGGAATTTCACACAATGTTTGTTGAAAGTTTTCAATTTGATTCACAGGTGGACGTATAATTAAAGTTAAACCAAGCTTTGAGTTTATTTACAATTATTTTTAACACTATTGACAAGAAATAACTATCTTCATTACTCTATCAAAACCGTTCAAATGCATATAGCTAAATAAGTGATTAGAAGGTAAAAGATTTGTGTTTATTGAGTATATTAATTTATGAGCATTTGCCATAATTGCGTTGATAGCATACTCCCCATTCTGAAGTTCTGATTAACAGAGGGAGGCCTTCAACACAATACAAAAATATTCATGTTTTTTATGTGTGAATTATATATGATGACAAAAAGTATAAGCATGTATCTATGGACAATTACCTAAAGCTATAATGTGCTATTGGTACATTAAAAAAATATAATAAAAAATGACTTCACACAATATTTATTGGAAAATTATCTTGTATTATAGTCTGAACAAATTTTTGAAAAATGACAAGAAAATTCCAATTTTTCATTACCGGAACAAACAAAAATTGATAGGACAAATGTATTTACATCTGTTTTGTACCTGATAAGACATTGATGTGGAGCACGATTACGCAAAACAATTGTCCAAATGGTGTCCGATGTGGATGGAAATATTGGATCTGGATGAGACGACAGTAAATACTGTAGAGGGCTGCCGAGCAATGTCAGCAAGATTCTTAATTGTCAATGATCAGATACCTTTTGAATTATCTGAAATATAAAATTCCATATTTGCTGCTTAGGCCGCTGCAGGGGTAGGGGCGTGTCAGTATTGGTACACCTGCTGCTCCCTATTGCATGATTCAGTGTAAAAGGCGACTAAATTTAGGATCTTATCTTTTCTATTCTTCCTAACTGACTTTATCCTTCCTAATGCCTCCCTTGGCATCGCCTCACTTTTGGCCTTGAGTTGAGCGTTCGCCCCTGTGAGGAAGGCTCTGGGTTCTGTCCCCTGGCCGAGACACACCAAAGTCTATAAAAGTGGTAGTTTCTGCTCCTGCCTAGCGCTCAGCAAAAAAAGGAGTGGGACGACTGGTTCGCCCGTTGTCAGTATAATGTGACCGGGTGGGGTGTGTTGCTTGGTGTCTTCGGCGGCATGCTTCAGTGATATAGCACTATAAAAAGGGCAACAATTCCACTATACAAGAAGACACAACATGAATATACCGCAGTCTCCCGAAACACGCACCTCGCACAACATACACGCAACACACCGCATACATGGGAGGCCGTCCTTACATGACCATAGCTGTTAATAGGACGTTAATTAATCAAACAAACAAACAAACAAATCCTAGTATACTAAGCGTCCTATTTGTTATCAGTCTTGCATTTAATTAAGGGTTGGGGGTGGGGTGAGGTGGCTGGTTAAGCCCTCCTCCTCTGGGTCGCAAATTCAAACAAACTGCTGGTTGTTGGTTTTTCTCTAGGTACTCTGGCTTTCCTTCACCTATAAACCTGACACATCCTTAAATGACAGACTTTTAATACATTATACATGTAGGATGCTAAATTGATCAAACCATGCTGAATGTATTAGACTGTAGTGAAAATGCTTATGTCATGGCGCGGCGTCCGTCATCCGTCCGTCAACATTTCCTTTAAATCGCTACTAGTCATAGAGTTCTGCATGGATTGTAACCAAATTTGGCCACAAGCATCCTTGGGAGAGGGGGAACAGAACTTGTATAAATTTTGGCTCTGAACCCCCCCCCCCCCCCCCCCCCCCCCGGGGGCAGGAGGGCCGGGGCCCAATAGGGGAAATAGAGTTAAATCCTATAAATCGCTACTTGTCCTAGAGTTATGCAGGGATTGTAACCAAATTTGGCCACAAACATCCTTGGGGGAAGGGGAACAGAACTTGTATAAATTTTGGCTCTGACCCCCCGGGGGCAGGAGGGGCGGGGCCCAATAGGAAACATAGAGGTAAATTCTTTAAAACGCTACTTGTCCTAGAGTTCTGCATGAATTGTAACCAAATTTGGCAACAAGCATCCTTGGGAGAGGGGGAACAAAACTTGTATACATTTTGGCTCTGACACCCCCCCCCCCCCCGGGGGGCAGGAGGGCCGGGGCCCAATAGGGGAAATAGAGTTAAATTCTCTTTAAAACGCTACTTGTCCTAGAGTTCTGCATGAATTGTAACCAAATTTGGAAACAAACATCCTTGGGCGAAGGGGAACAGAACTTTTTAAATTTTGGCTCTGGCCCCCGAGGGGGCAGGACGGGTGGGGCCCAATAGGGGAAATAGAAGTAAATCCTATAAATCGCTACTTGTCCTAGAGTTTTTAGCTCACCTGGCCCGAAGGGCCGGTGAGCTTATGTCATGGCGCGGCGTCTGTCGTCCGTCGTCCGTCGTCCGTCGTCCGTCCGTCCGTCCGTCCGTCCGTCAACATTTCCTTTAAATCGCTACTAGTCATAGAGTTCTGCATGGATTGTAACCAAATTTGGTCACAAACATCCTTGGGGGAGGGGGAACAGAACTTGTATAAATTTTGGCTCTGACACCCCGGGGGCAGGAGGGGCGGGGCCCAATAAGGGAAATAGAGGTAAATCCTATAAATCGCTACTTGTCCTAGAGTTCTGCATGGATTGTAACCAAATTTGGCCACAAACAGCCTTGGGGGAAGGGGAACAGAACTTGTATAAATTTTGGCTCTGACCCCCCGGGGGCAGGAGGGGCGGGGCCCAATAGGGGAAATAGAGGTAAATCCTATAAATCGCTACTTGTCCCAGAGTTCTGCATGGATTGTAACCAAATTTGGCCACAAACATCCTTGGGGGAAGGGGGAAAGAACTTGTATAAATTTTGGCTCTGACCCCCTGGGGGCAGGAGGGGCGGGGCCCAATAGGGGAAATAGAGGTAAATCCTATAAAACGCTACTTGTCCTAGAGTTCTGCATGGATTGTAACCAAATTTGGCCACAAACATCCTTGGGGGAAGGGGGAAAGAACTTGTATAAATTTTGGCTCTGACCCCCCGGGGGCAGGAGGGGCGGGGCCCAATAGGGGAAATAGAGGTAAATCCTATAAAACGCTACTTGTCCTAGAGTTCTGCATGGATTGTAACCAAATTTGGCCACAAACATCCTTGGGGGAAGGGGAACAGAACTTGTATAAATTTTGGCTCTGACCCCCCCGGGGCAGGAGGGGCGGGGCCCAATAGGGGAAATAGAGGTAAATCCTATAAATCGCTACTTGTCCTAGAGTTCTGCATGGATTGTAACCAAATTTGGCCACAAACATCCTTGGGGGAAGGGGGAAAGAACTTGTATAAATTTTGGCTCTGACCCCCCGGGGGCAGGAGGGGCGGGGCCCAATAGGGGAAATAGAGTAAATCCTATAAATCGCTACTTGTCCTAGAGTTCTGCATGGATTGTAACCAAATTTGGCCACAAACATCCTTGGGGGAAGGGGAACAGAACTTGTATAAATTTTGGCTCTGACCCTTGGGGCAGGAGGGGCGGGGCCCAATAGGGGAAATAGAGGTAAATCCTATAAATCGCTACTTGTCCTAGAGTTCTGCATGGATTGTAACCAAATTTGGCCACAAACATCCTTGGGGGAAGGGGAACAGAACTTGTATAAATTTTGGCTCTGACCCCCCGGGGGCAGGAGGGGCGGGGCCCAATAGGGAAATAAGAGGTAAATATTCAAATTCCTTCAGAAAAGAAACAATGAACCTGTATTCAGAACATGACTTGACATTACAAACCAGAGTGAGCGATACAGGGCCTCTTGTTCTTGGATTGTGACCAACTTGGGGGAAGGGGAACAGAACTTGTATAAATTTTGGCTCTGACCCCCTGGGGGCAGGAGGGGTAGGGGATTTAGAGGTTGATATTAAAATTCCTTCAGAAAAGAAACAATGAACCTGTATTCAGAACATTACTTGGCATTACAAACCAGGTGAGCGATACAGGCCCTCTGGGCCTCTTGTTTAATGAGTATATTACCCAGTCATTGCCACTCATTATTACAGAAGTGATAGAACACAAAAGCAATATTGTTAGTGATCGGATTCTATTAAAAATAATGAAACTTGAAATCATGTATGTGTGTGAGTGTGTGTATTTTGTACGATGTATTTAAGAAGCAATGAAATAATTTGTTCTTGATATACTCTTTAACAAATAAAAAAATTACATGTTAGAAGTTCAAAGCCTCCAGCATGTAAAAGTTTTGGGAATGTTTCTTTCAAAATTGAAACAACATTATCTGCTGTGTCAGCTTCTGAAAATGTTATCTTTCTCATCCCCAGTCCATTTTGCTGTAGCAATGTCTTTTGGTAGCTACTGGGTACTTTTTGTACATTTTTATCTGACAAACAAAAAAATATGATAGTCCATGTGCGAGATTTCCTTTTTCTGGAAGATCTCTGCATGTTGCCTCTTGTAGTAGAAAGGAACAATTGCCTAATCCTGTTATGGTTTGTAGGGGTGGCATCAGCTGCTGTATTGTTGACAGCATTTCTTCTTTCTGAAAAAAAACCCCAATCAGATTGGCTTTAAAAAATTGCAGCCAGGTAGGAATGAAAAGGAGCTACATACATCTATCATTGTAATTAGTATTAAGGTTGGATTTTCACTGAAAGGTAATAGGCCAAAGGGGCCAATTATCAGTAAAATATCACACAATAGAAGAATGCATAGTCCGACTATCAAACTTCGGATCAAATATGAAATACAAAATGAACTGTAAATCCTCACATTTTTTTGGCCAACAAGTAAGATATTGTATATTGTATTAAGAACTATTAGGTAGAAATTGTTAGTTTCTAATATATTTGACCCATGAGACCTTGAAAGTAGGTCAAGACTATTAATTTTAGCAAACCGAAATCTAGGAATCATATATTCCTGGTTTTGAATAAAGCGCCTTCAATCACCGCCATGTTCAGTGACTTCGGGTTTTGTCGGATTCCTAATCGTATCACGTGACTGACGTTCGACACGACCTGCACGTGGTGAGCCAGGTAACTAGCGTAAGCACACATGTGTTTGTTTACGTTTTCCTTCTGGCCTATATGAGCAAATCATGCTAGTATATGTCCACAGATTGAGTATTTGAAACATCCAATTTACACATTACCGTAAAATGTTGTGTGTATCAAATATTGTAATGTGCGAGCATTATTTTCTTTGTAGATAGAGTCTGATGAGGTCGACCACATGAAAAATTGTTGATATTTTCTCTTGGTTTCACAACTCTCGTTTTACTTCGAGATTGTCGCGACGATGTTCGGAAGAGTTCGGAATGATTCGGCATCTTTCGAGCCTATTTTTCACGTGTACACGTTAAAAAGATTTTTTACTTTTATAATTTAAGATACTTCCAGTGCTGCAACTTTATAAAAAGTGGTAAAATTAGAAAGTTTAAACCTCAGGCAGACGGAGAAAAATATGTATAACACTTAAACAGTTTTCACTATGAGCAAAAGAGCGAAAGTTATAGACCATACAACTTTAATGAAAGTCGAACACGCATAATTGACATTATTGTAAATAGGCTGAAGAAAAGATTTATAAAATGGCCAGATCGAAACGATATGGCCAATGAAGCAGATATATTTGCTGCTAGGAACGGCTTTCCTGGAATCATCGGGGCCTTGGATGGAACACACATCAAAATAAGCAAACTTAAAGATCATCCACAATCCTATTACACGTAAGCCTATTATTTGGCAATATATTTTGACCAAAGACGGGTATAAAATGATACGTGAGAAAGTTGCTTAGCATGGGAAGAGTTCTCATCTGAACCCCCCAGAAAACTTTGAATGGGATTCCAGTCATCTGTTGAATCAGTATCCTGTGTTGAATGAGATTGAGAATGTGGATTTTGGCCTGTTAGGACATGAACATTTTTTTTCTTTTCTTGGTCCCTTCGCACCTCCATTAACACATCTGCTTTCCGTTTTCCTTTGCTTTCACCTTTACCACTCAACTTCTTTTCCTCCTGCAGTTTGGTGCTTTGTTTCCTTCCTTGGATCATCTCTTCTATTTCCTCGTTCTTTTCCTCACTTCTACTTGACAACAAAATGAATGGCTCAATGGTCACCTTCTAAAATATCATCCATTTCATTCTCAAATTCAAAGGACTTCCTTCCTTTACCCGACCTGGAGTTGTTGTCCTTCACTGCCTTGTATGCTCTGTTTAAGGAATTCCATCGGCCACATATACATAGAGCCCTTTTTCTGCATGACCTTTCTAATCTCACCCCACATCGCTTTCTTTGTCTGTTTTTCCCTTATCAACAACCAACAGCCTCCTTCCTTATGCGATATTCTGCAAGTAACAAGAGAGTTGCATCCCTGTTCCATGATCCTGAGCTTGAGGCTACAGAGTAAAGAAGACAAGATTTAATACCAGAGGGATATTGGCGCCCATCACAGAATGATCTATGTTTGACAATGGAACGAGGGATCTTTTCCTGCTTTTCAAACTTTTTCAAACATACTTCATATAAAATTTCAGACGGATCGCTTAAGTACTTTCGAAGAAATAGCAGTAACAAACTTCAACAATGAAATCCAAGATGGCGGCCGGTTGGCCATCTTGTTGACCGATCGGTCACAAAACGCAACATGCACAACAAGGGCCCTAGGGGAGCCTACATATGAAATTTGAGACAAATCCATTCAGTACTTTTTGAGAAATAGCTCTAACAAACTTAAACAATCAAATTCCAAGATGGCTGCCTGACGGTCATCTTGTTGACCGATAGATCTCAAAATGCAATTTGCACAATAAGGACCGTAGGGGAACCTACATATGACATCTGAGAGATCCATTACAGTACTTTCTGAGAAATAGCGGTAACAAACTTCAACTATCAAAATCCAAGATGGCTGCCTGGCGGCCATCTTGTTGACCGATAGATCTCTCAAAATGCAATTTGCATAACAAGGGCCCTAGGGGAACCTACATATGAAATTTGAAAAATGATACCTTTATGTACTTTCTGATAGTTAGCGGGTAACAAATAATTGTTAACGAACGGGGACGGAATCCAAGGGATGGAAAGGCGATTTGTATGAAAATACAAGTCTTTGTGATCTCCACCAAAGGATACAATGAGGATCTCTGGTGATCTTGGATGCCAATTATCTAAAGTTTCTTAGTTTGCGTATTTGTCTATAAGTGAAGGCTAAGAATCTTTGAAACAGATGAGATATATTGTACACTAGCTTCTATACAAGAGCATTCTACACATTGAAATCTTACCTCAATCAAAAAATAAAGTGATTGAGAAGTCTGTCGTCGCATATTGTAAATTTGTTGGTATTTCAGATCAGGCCCACACTCCATATCAGCCCAAAAACTAATCTGATGTAACGAGGAATCCATCATGTGATTCTAAGAAGAAAATTATCACTGAATATAATTTGTAACCCTGGGTAAATACTCAAGTCAGCGCATAAATACCCTCTCGGCTAGAGAGAACTTCCCTTTAACTCGATTGGTTGAGCGTCAGACTAGTAATCCAGAGGTCCCGAGTTCGATCCCGGGCCGAGGCAGTGATTAAATTTATAATAAAATAATGCGCTCTGTTACATAATGACTGCTCAATATTTTGTCAACATTAACCTACTCATACAACTGCCACAATGAGTTATAAATAATATGACTGAAGGCCAGGCCTTAAAGGACGCAGCTTTATGTTTCAGGAACAATTAATTATGCACTGTTAAAAAGTTCAATTTAGTGAAATAACAGTGCCGAATTTTCTGGGTTTTTTTATTCATATATTCACACTCTATCCTTTTCCCAAAACCAACATTTGAGAGAGAAGGTATCCTTTTCCCAAAACCAACATTTGAGAGAGAAGGAAATACACATAAGAGAATTTCCGTACCAGATATTCCGTTTTTGGTCAGCTGAAGGTGGTCTATCACTTGAACGCTTGCAAATAAAGAGCAATAGCACTGAGCTTCTGTCGGATATGATTACATACGTCGGATCATAAAACCGTTTTGAACGGCTTGATAACATAATGAGGTGACTTCAAAGCATCACATACATGCTGATGGGATTTTTTACATTGGGTAAAAAATGGCGGCCGCAAACTGAAGCTGTCAGAATGTAGGATTGAATTTTGAAGATTGAGTTTTTTCTTATATTTTCATGTATGTGTTACCTTTGAAGTGCTTCGCACTTCGTTCGCTTTGGGCACGAAGGGCTGTGCCCTTATTATGAATAATTTATTATACATATACCTTGAGCTTGTGTCTGGTTCATAACATTTTCGCAAACCGGTGTTGGTATCTCCTGTTCCTGATGTGTGGGTTTTACTTACATTTCTGTACATGTCCCTTGTTCTGTATTGTTAAAGTGGCAGATTTGTTATTGCTAATAGAACCAATGTGGTTTTTTTCTTTTGAAAAAAAAAATTCAAAATTTATAGTTTGCTGAGAGTAATGCTGGTTTCAGATTAAGATACAAATTTATAATTAACAGATTTGGAAACATTCAAATAACTTTCAAGCTTTTTACAATCATACCTTGCATATATGTTTTCATTATGGCACTTTTTGTGGCATCATCTGAAATAAAACAAATAAAAGTGACCATTTACACAAAATGTAATGGAACATTATTATTGAACAAGGACATAGTCATTCAGATCCCCCGCCAATGGAGATATCAAAGCTGAAGTAAGTTTGATTGTGGAGACTTATGTGTATGAAAAAAAAACAGGAAAAAGGAAGTTGAGCTAAAGAAAGATGGAGTATAATTCAAGTAGAGCGGGGCTGTAATTGTTGAATCAGGTATACAGCCTTGAAATTTATATTAGACAATATACACAATTTTACATGCTGGTTTTAGAGTTATGCTCCGGAAATGAACCTGCTACAAAAATATGATATTTTCAGCAATGTTTCTATGGTAACAGAAAAAAGCACAAAAAGTGAAAACCTAAAAATAGGCAAAAGGCACCACTAGACCATAAGAACAATGTGTCTATGAAGTTTCATGGAAATATCTCTGCTGGTTTTAGAGTTGTGCTCCGGAAACGATTCTTACACAAAAATCTGCCATTTTCAGCAATATTTCCATGGTTACAGAAAAAAAGTACAAAAAGTGAAAACCTTCAGATAGCAAAAGGCACAACTAGACCATAAGACTAATGTGCCTATGGAGTTCCGTGCATATATCTCAACCGGTTTTCCAGTTATATTCCGGAAACGAACCTGGTAAAAAAATATGATATTTTCAGCAATGTTTCCATGGTTACAGAAAAAATTCAAAAAATGAAAACCTAAAAATAGCAAAAGGCACTACTAGACCATAAGACCAATGTGTGTATGAAGTTTCGTGGAAATAATGCTCCGGAAACCATTCGTACAGACAGACGGACGGAACCCATGTGTATAACAACCGTTTGATTGTATCAGCTACATGTACACCATTAACCATAGAGAGTGATCTGAATATGTTCATGACAAATTTGTCCTTTTTTGTGTCATGCCTTTTGACAAAATTTAACAAACCTTGCTAAACAGTAGTGCTTTTGTATCATCCTTAGCGCAGTGAGCGGTGTCACCATCATCATGCACCGCCATTTGCAATGGTTTTAAATGCTTAGAGTAGTCCCCCTTCGGTCGCGTTCGAATAATTATTTATGGGTGCGTTCAGTTGAACTTTATCGTTTCGTTTTGTCTTTATAACTGAAACTTTTGACACTGTCAGGATCCGTGTGAATAATGAATTCATGAGAGTTAAGTAGTTTCGATCATATAAGTTGAAAGTCTACTATCAACATTGAACCATATCTAAACCTACTTGTGTTTTTGTACACCTTCCTACAGAGCCGACATATTGCTTGGTTCATGTTGAGATTGCTTTTTGTCGGCAGCAAATTATCACACATTTTAAGAAATCCGAAGTATTTCCATACTTCGCTTTTGGCTTTACTTCCGGGATGAGGGTATATTGTCTTGTTTTCCAACACTGGCAGCAGTTCATTGTCAGATTTAAGTGCTTTTGTATCATCCTTAGCGCAGTGAGCGGTGTCACCATCCACATGCGCCGCCATTTGCAATGGTTTTAAATGCTTAGAGTAGTCCCCCTTCGGTCGCGTTCGAATAGTTATTCATGGGTGCGTTCAGTTGAACTTTATCCGATTAATCAGTTACGGGAAACCAGAACCGATCATCGACATCGGAAGGCTCTAACAAGTCGTCAATCAATTATATCCGATGATCGACCCACCACTACAGCGAAACCTGTCATACATCTACCGCGACGCGTGCCTGCTGCTTTACACGACAAAGTTTAGGCGGAACTCGACCGGAAGGAATCGTTAGGCGTAATTGACCGAGTCGTAGAACCGACTGATAAGGTCAATTCGATGGTGATTGTTACGAAGTCGAATGGCAATTTACGTATTTGTATAGACCCGAAAGATTTAAACCGTGCGATAAAGCGCGAGCACTACCCTATGCGGACAATTGATGACGTCACCTCAAAAGTGTCTGATGTGAAATATTTTTCGAAGCTAGACGCCGAGTGCGGATTTTGGCAAATTGAATTAGATGAGCCAAGTAGTACAATATGACAGTACCTCTCTGTACTACAATGAAATAGATGAAGGGAGACAACTCCTACTCCTATAACAATAGAGCGCAACACACTCAGTGCTGATCTGTCGTTAAACGTGTACACCGACACACTGTTAGCTTGTAGCCCGCTGACTGCGAGCGTGTCACCAACGCTAATGCAGCTAGCTGTTATTAACCCTATACTCACGACTACCTAGCTAGTGGTCGTGAGCTGATGTCGCGAGTAACTCGCGACCTGTAGTCGATATGTGTGTACCACCCTACGTATAGCTAAGAGCTGCAAAGCTCTAACCTCAACAGCTATACAATACGACTACTGTCCCTTTTATACTGCGAGAGAAAGCAGCGCCCCTAGCGGCAATCATCGTAATTCTCTTGGAACTCCTCTGGTTTAATTAACGTATAAAAGGTGTTCGCTACATTAAAGTCACCGAAACGCTTACACTGTATACTACCCCGACAATGAAGCGTCTGCCTAACGTTAACAATAACAACACACGTACAGCGAAGCACATGTGTTACACATGACATAACGGTAAGGCCTATTTTCGCCACACGTGTTTCGGGCGTTGACCAGCTGGTGTCTGTTGCGAACTCTGACTGGGTTTGTCTGTCATGTTAACATCTCCGCTCTTATTAAGATTTCCATGCAAGCTCTTAAGTTGTTTTACTTCTACACGCAATGCTTGTAGTTCTTTTAACATATTTTCGGAGATTCCAGAAGTAGAACTTGAGGTGGACTTCACGTCTACCTTCCCAATTTTGTTTTGTCTCTCCATGTGGCGTTTGGTAATATCATTCACAGTTTTCAGCAAGGCTTCATCATTGGCTGAACTCTCTAAGGCCTGGTGTATTTCTTACTTGATGGCCTCTTCCCGAATTCCTGTAGACACAGCCTGTCTGAATTGTTTGCTAAGCAACACGTCATTATACGAGCTACTACAGTCCTCTCTGGATGAAAAGAGAATTTTCTGTTGGAGTTCTAACGCTCGGAAGACAAAATCCTGTACAGTTTCTTTCTGACCCTGTACTAAAGTACACAAATCTTGTTAAAGTTCTGTAGCGGTCTTCTCTTGAAAGAATGTTCTTATTGTGGTTTGGATAATTGGTAAGTGAGATCATGACGTCCCTCCAAGTAACCTCGAATTCTAGCTGAAGTACTGTTAAGTTCACTCTCAGTGTGACCCTTCTCCGCCACCATATAACCTGTCGCAGGAAACTCATATACCCAATGTTCCCTTCTGCATCATCAAACTGGCCGTGAATTTTGAAATCCTTCCGCCAGGATCTGTTTGTTGAAACTGAAACAACACCTCGAGTTTCCGGAGTTTGTTAAAAGTTTATTTCCTGTTCTAGGAGACATCCAAAAGTAAAGGTCAGAAGTGTGATACCTTTATCGTCTTCCTTTAGGCTTTTCTCCATCCTTGCCTTTGTTTGTTTTGTTTGTTTGATTTATTAACGTCCTATTAACAGCTATGGTCATGTAAGGACGGCCTCCTATGTATGCGTAGTGTTTGCGTGTATGTTGTAGGAGGTGCGTTTTTTGGGAGACTGCGGTATATTCGTGTTGTGTCTTCTTGTATAGTGGAACTATTGCCCTTTTTATAGTGCTATATCACTGAAGCATGCTGCCGAAGACACCAAGCAACACACCCCACCCGGTCACATTATACTGACAACGGGCGAACCAGTCGTCCCACTCCCTGTATGCTGAGCGCTAAGCAGGAGAAGAAACTACCACTTTTATAGACTTTGGTGTGTCTCGGCCAGGGGACAGAACCCAGAGCCTTCCTCACAAGGGCGAACGCTCAACTCAAGGCCAAAAGTGAGGCGATGCCAAGGGAGGCATTAGGAAAGATAAAGTCAGTTAGGAAGAAGAGAAAAGATAAGATCCTAAATTTAGTCGCCTTTTACGATCATGCAATAGGGGCAGCAGGTACAATTCTAACGCCCTACCTGCCATCCTTGCCTCCACAGCAGCAATGATAACATCAGTCGTCATCGTTTCTCCCCCCAAATCTAGCCATTCCTCTTTATCAAGTTCCAAACTTGCCGCGACCTGTTTAACTGCCGCCAAGTCGACTTGGTAGAGCTTCCTTCTGATGGCCGTTAGGAGTTTTTGACGCCGTGCAACCACTGGTTCTGCCATGTTTCAATCTGTCCTCTTAATGCTCTCCTCTGCAATCCCGGAGAAGCCCCTAAAATGTTACACGAGATCTGTGCATGTGGTGAATCTGAAAAGATGAGGAGACGAGAATTAAGTTACATCAGTCTTTAAAGGCTGAATCCGGGCACTCTATTTCCCGCGCGACAGATCACGTGAACTTGCTCCACTTACCCAATTACCGTATTTACTCTCCTGATACGAAATAACTTGCCTAAAGTACAGCAGTTTATAAAATTATGGCCCCCTTACCATTTGTTACGGCAGTAGCGGATCACTTTATGGCCCCCTTACCATTTGTTACGGCAGTAGCGGATCACTTTGCATAAAACCGCGGCAATTTTCGTTCACAAAACTTTTCATAACATAAACCATATATTTTCATAAAGAACATTTATATGTCTATCAGATTTTAATAAAAAGAATTCATAGAACTGATCATGCAAAACGAAATACGCAAAATAAAACCTACCGAAAATTCGGCTATAGCGGATCAGTACGGCTATAACGGATCACGCCCCCTGGAGGACCTCTCTGTCATGATTTAAGCGACAAGGGTCGTCTCAAAACCTAATTTTAAAGAGTAGTTATGACTGTGAACCGTTATTATAATTGCAAACTCGCTAAAACTGCAACCGGTCTTCATATGACAATCCTGAAAGGACGCATACAATGAGCAGCCAAACAGATGCGTGAGTACATTGAACAGCTTATTGACTTTTATGACGTGACGTTAATCACATTATTGTCCAGAGATCCGATGCAAAGATGTATTTCCATATCACTTCTCGTAAAATGTACTTATAGCTCAATATATTTTGTTGTTCAAACCTCCACATCTTTATTTTAATTTGGTACATAAATACACATTTCTCTACCAAACAATTATCCGTATTGACTATAAGGAGATCATTTTAGCAGTAAGAACAAGACAAAATCTGTACAAGTTAAAGCGTAAATTAAATGTATTTTGTTTGAATAACGTTGTAAAACATCGTCACATTACCCGACATTTGTAAAGTTATTTATCTTCAATGTTTAATTACATTTAGAAATTACAAAATAAATAAGAGCGCTGAATAATTGATTAAAAAGAGTATACACATGCATGCATATGTTTAGTTTGATTTTATTTTTTTTAATTTTCCAAGAGACTAACGGATGTGCATGCACTTTCCTTCAGGCATTTTAGACAGTGTTTCTGTTAACAGGTCCAAAACAAACACTCTGTTTGCATGTTGGATGGTGTAGTTACAGGGGACCACTACACCTCCCTCTTGCTCTTTTTGGGCTGGCCATGGCGAAAAACTGGGTATTGGATCCCCCGTCACCTCTGCTGTAATGCTACCGTTACCATCAAGTATTTCTCTAAATGTACCCGCCAGTGACCTTGGTACATGACCTACTGGCAGGCCTGCGACATCCTTTAGGTAGAGCTGTCGTGACCCATCCGTAAGTTTATCATATAAGTTGGTTTCGTAGGATGTTAAAGGAGGAATCCATACTAGACACGCATTTTTATCTTTAATGTTAGTGTATTCTCTGTCTATGATAAGTGAGGGCGCTCCTGGAAACATAGGAGGCCTAATCTGATAAACATGGTAGCCTTTTATCACAGAGACTTCTCCAACACAACTGTTGTTTGGGATATCTCCTCCTTGGTATTGGAACTTTGCTGAAAAAGAATGAATATCTTTTGATACTGATGTGTTCAATATGTTGAAATTATATTTCATTTAAAAATGTCATATCTGTCATATTTCCATTTAAACTGAAATCAAATGCATCAGTATGTGATTAAATTTTGTTAATTTAAAGCCAATAGAAATGTGCAAGTTTCATTGAAGAATATTGAAAATTAGTATAGAATGACTTTTGGTTAATTGTATCTAATATAAATAGTCCGATGTATTGTTGTTAATGAATATTTCATAAAAGTTGAAAAAAAACCAACAACAAACAACACACACTGTACAATCAGTAAAATTTAAATTTAATGTCATATTTCAATTCATCATTACTACTTTTCATATTTTAATGAATATGACTTGCAACAAATATACATCTTGTTGCCTTGATCAAGATGTCTGTGCCAATGGAGACCCACACGAGAGGTGGTTTTCATGGTTATCGGAGTTTCATGTTATGCCTACAACATAATACAATGAAAAGCCAATAATACGATGTGTGTCAATGTACATGCATAGGTACACAGGTACTTGTAGTTAGTACAGCCTACTACACGGGCCTATAGACTAATCAACGACCCATCGTGCAGTCTTATGTTAGACGATCATCGACATTCTGGACACTGAAAGTGTTCATTGTGTTGGCCATCCTCATCAGAGCAGCAATCGGCATGAATCCATTTGTCGCAGTCATCACACTGGATCCATGTTGAACCGTCACCAATGTCGATATCCTCCCCCCATGTCATGTGGCATCCCATGCACTGAATGTCTTCTTCTCGGACCATGTCTTTTGTCGTTTTGGTGTGTACCGGAACTTTTGATTTCTATGATTGTCTGCTGGCTGATGCTTTTAGATAAGTTCTTTTAGCCTTTTCTTCCTTTTCAGCAAACACTCTAAGTTTCTCAATACCTTTCAGTGCCATTGTCCTGATGCACTCATTTGATGTTAAGTTGTCCGGCAATGCACTACTTGGTGTTTTTCTCTTTGGTGTTCTAGGTGAAACCTTCGGAAGGACAAGGGCCTCTTGTAGAACCGGGGATATGGGCTGCTGGCTTTGGTGTGGTTGTTCGAGTAAACTGGTTGCAGCTGCGGTGCTGGCTAGCAAATCCAGACCTGGTGTCTCGCACATAGGAATAGGAGAGGCTGTTGATACAGACTTTACTTTGAAATGCAGTTTTCTGTATGCATCAAAACAGGGCGAAAGTCCAGAGATGTCCCAGCCTTCATCTATCCTACATTGGTATCTGTCCTTTGTAGGAGTGTCGAGAACACTCTTCAGTGTATCCAATGCGTCCATGGCAGGGTTGGTAACTTCAGTCGTCTTATCAGCTTGTTCATCATTGTGTTCTGGTAGTGGTATGTCTTCAGTGGTGGAAAATGTCAAACTAGGTTTCACAACCTGGCAAGATATGACGGTACTGTCTACTGGATATATACCTGAAAAGAGGAAAGTCAATCGATAAAATAATAATCAATCGTATACCAGTATTCATATACATGTACGTAAATGATCAATCTACAAATATTTTCAAGGATGATTATGGTCTTTATCAGTATATGAAAACAATTTATCATGACACTTTTGTCATTATTATGATCCCCATTATTATGATTCCCATTATGATGCATATGTTTTATATGTTACTGACACAAATATTAACTTTTATCAACAGTGCTGCTGTAAATACGTACCTGATGATCTGAAGCTGTTGATGACCGTCAATGGCTTGTAAAATAGAAGAAAGGCCTCCTTCAGTTTCTCTGCAAACGTTTGCTTGCCAATTGGACATCCCGGGTTCTCTCTGGTGTGCTTACGGACAACTTGATGCCATCTGGTTTTCAGTGGACCAAACACTCCTTTATCTAAAGGCTGCATCAGATGGGTGGCGTTGGCAACCAGTCTATACAGTTCTATGCCACGGTCTCGAGCGTCCTGGAACAGACAGGTCAACATGACTGCTGACTCCGTCAACCAGAAGAACGACTGGCCTGTCCGTACCGGCATGTTCATCAAAATGAGAAAGAAAAGTCTTAAACGTGGCAGTGTCCATCCTGTCTTAGTATAAGAAACTTTGCTCCCATCAATTCCTCCGGTCATTGGATTGTAACCCTTGGGTTTTGGCTCAGAATACACAAAATAAGGAGGAATGATATCGCCGCTGGCATTCCCGCAAAACATCACCGTATGCCGCTGTTTACTGTGTCCTCCAGATACGTGGGGGACCTTATGACCGTTGCTCTTCAGTGGACCAATCACTCTGCCAGGCACACTTCCCATGCTGAACCCCGTCTCATCAGCATTCCATATTCTCTTTGGTTTGTCTAAGATGTCGTGGTTTGATAGAAATTGTCTAAAGTTAACAAACCAGGTATCCAATTTGGTCTTGTTAACTTTAGCCCAGCACATTTCGAGAGGTGTCTCTTTCCTGGGCTCTACCACTTCGGCATTCCTGGCCATGAAGGCATAATACCAATCAAGGCCAGGCCTACCATCCTTGAAATTATTCGGTTTTCCCTCTTTACTAACAACTCCTTGCACGAAGTCCAAAAACTCCTGAGGTTTCAAACCCATCCCTCGCTCTGCCATCTCCCTCAACCATGTAGCCATAGCTACCTCCTCTTCCTTGTTAAATACAGGCCTAGGACCTTTCCTCTTGTCCACTTCAACTTCGCCCGAAAGTCTTCGTTGGAGAAAACCATACTGCTTAGATGCATCCCGCAATGATAACTTTTTTTGCTGTACCTCAAATAAGGCCTTCCTGACTCTGGTGCCTCTTCCAGGGGACAAGGGATATCCGCCTCGTAGTCGCTGGGGACGCTTTTCTGATATTTTCCTAGCCTTTCCCATCATGTGATTACTATAAAACAAACAAACTTCAATTATGAAATGACTTATATTTAGGTTAACTTCATGACAAAAATGTGTATTGGTAAGCGAATTATAATATTGTGAAAGAACTAGAGTCCTAAACTGAAGTGTGCTATTAAAACGATTTTGAATCAATGGCGGATCAAAAATAATTTAATGGACTGAGGGCAGGAGGAGGTATGAATATATGTGATATTTGTCAGAGAGCATAAAAGTCCATATTATATGAATCAAAGTTCTATAATACGCCCATGATCATTAAAGGCACTACCTTTCCAAAAAGGGGAACATAACACGAGATTGTTAATATTGTAGACGGAGTTGCAAAAGTTATTAGCATACCGTTAATACTTCACTTATCATTATCCTCTGAACAATTTAAAGTGAATAGTCGGGCAAAGAAAACCCGTCTAAATGCGTTCTTTGGCCTTCCAAAAGTTAAAAAAAAAAAAAAAAAAAAAAAACATCCTTGCCCGACTGTTCACTTTAATTAAAAAAAACAACTAAATGTTAATTTTTATAACGCGGGTCGTCTTATGTAATCCCGACTTCGTTATAATTACCTCACATTAGTTGACTATCACTGTGTCAGATGACTAAACATCGAAATAAATCTGCACTGTTAACATCAATTATTCAGTGAATTTTCTTATGTAAAATTTTTTTTTTTTAAGAAACATTTTAATTTTTGTTTCGGGAAATTAGTGGGGCCTTTCAGGTGTATAGAAATTGCAATAGATTGTACTAATTAGTGTTTTATTTTTTATTCTAAAATATTATAAACTTCTAGAATTATATAAATGTACTTGATTTTTACAAACTTGTGTATATCGTCTTGATATCAAAATTATTGATAATGTGTGATTTTTTTTCTCTTTCAAATTTTTTTATTCTCCAAAAACATCATTAGAAACAATACACAAATTTAACAGTGAAGAAAACATATGAATTGATGGAATGTACAAACAGTCATTCATAAAAGATATTATAATTATATATTTCTTTATGAAAAAAAAACAAATTGTTGAGTTATAAAGGAGAAAATATAAAATCTGAATGTACAACATTCACTCACACTTCCACACATGAGCTGCATCAAATTAAAGTGCTATGATAGTCATGAAATAAGTAATTTTAAGTGTTCCCACCTTTTATTGAAAACATTTAGAGTTAGATTTTTTTTTATTGGTATACTCATCTAACCTGAAATAATATTCAAGATCTCTTTTAAAACTTATGACAGATGGGGGATCATTAGTATATTTGAGCTTATATATATGAGATTTGGCTAAAAGAACTAAAAAATTTACATTTGTAAATTTGTGACTTTGAAAACCCAATATTATTCCGATATTGGTAAGTCCTAAAGCAATTCCTGTCTTGGTCTCAACCCACAAGGAAAAATCTTCCCAAAAATTTGAGACAATACGGCATTCACAAAAAAGATGCATTAAAGTTTCAGAAATTCCTTTGCAGAAGGAACAAAGAGGAGAGTTTATTATTTTTATTGTATATAAATATTTATTTGTAGATATTATTCTATGTACAATTCGGTATTGAAACCAACGAAGTTTAGAATCAGAGGAAGATTTAAGTAAAATGGAGCATGCCTTCTTCCACCAGGAATGATCCGCCTGAAGATCAAGATCATATGACCATTTTTCTTGATAATTGTTTTTAACAGCTAACTTTTTAATAAAAATGTCATACACTGAAATACCACGTGTTTTATTTGTTAAAACCTTATGCATATGAGGGGGACAGTGTGGAAGAGTTATATCAGTTCTATGATTCTTAAGAAAAAACCATTTTGACAAAATAGCATTTCTTACACCTAGCATAGCATATCTTGTATGCGACTTTGGCAAGCTCAGAGCGCTCCTTCTTCAAGGTGGCGTGTAGATCAGTGCGTACTGACATTCTGGAGGATCTATCGATATTTTTCGCAGCAGCCAAAACCAAGTTCCTGATTTTTATCCGAGTGAATTTGACAATTAATGCATTGGGTCGTGATTTGTCAGCCTCGTTAGTATCATCATGGATGAGTTTTGGAATTCTATGCGCGTTAGCGACCGACAGTAAAATAGATTTATTATTTAAGTCGATAATGTGTGATTAGTCCAGGTTGCCCTAATCATCTTTTAAAGAACTGTTTAATTAATAAATCAAATAAACTTAACAAGACATCTTGCAGATTTTTATTTGAATTCAAGCTCTCTGTAGAATTGTAGAAAAGTGTTCCAATATTCTTTTAATTAACATGTGGTGTAAGGGAAATAACTCTTCTAACTATTACATTCTTTTCACGTGTTTTTACGAATCGTCTCTAGAGGACAAATAAAGTAATTAACAATTGCCCTTTTGTTATTTCATTTATTTTGGAGTGGGTTAGGGTTCTGATAATAAGCTCTATAATCAGTCGAAGTCGTAATTATAATATAAAGCTTGTCTACAACGGCGCTTTGTCGCATAATGAATAACCCAGTGCGTTTGAGTTTGAGACGACCCCCTAAGAAAATATACGTCACAACCACGTCACATCCTGACAAGTGAGCGTTTTGTAAGTGACTCGATGTAGATATTTTGTGAGGAAACACTTTGGCAAACAATACTGTGTCGTAACAATTAGGATTTATATAATGTGTCGAGGATTGCGTGGATTATTCGTAACCAAGGACCATAGGCTGTCAATGACAACAGTGAGTGTTTACAAATTACATGCATTGTTTAGGCTCACATGTGTTCGCAGCGACTAGACCAACTAGGCCACCGAAGGTAGCCACTGTAAAATGCATCATATTTGTTATAAATTTGAACAAGCACACACTATTAACATATGATGTTTCGACACTATTCATGAACAGTGAAAGAGTTTGCAACTTGCCTGCTAACAGAGATATTTAACCAACACGACCAATGTTTACATTCTATTTTTAGTGCAAAAACAATCACGTGACATTCTATTTTCAATGGGGCAACATTAGGGATAATTCATATTCAGCACTTGAGTTACCTGTTTGTTTCTCGTCGCTCCTCTTCTTAGCTATAATTCAGGTTCGAAATTCGAAATCGTGAATGCACGTGCTTGCTATGCATACGCCTGCGCACACGAAACACTGATCCGTTATAGCCGATAAATCTGACACAAGATATTAAATCATTACACATGTAAAGGATATGTTACATTACAAGTACATACGTGATTCTGAAACAAAACATCATCTTTCGTCAATTAATAAAAAAACATATTTACTGTCCAATTTGAATTATATTGTTTTTTTAATTCTTTATCGAACCGTACATTTCCAAGATGGCGGCCATCGGTAAACAAGAGGACCCCAGTAATAAGAAAATAACCTATTTCTTGTCTTTACGTGAAATACAAAAGCAATGACTATTGTGAATTTACGTGTAAACAAATGCCCCCTAAATCATTTCAAATAATATGTTTATTAGATTAACCAATTCTGTGTAACCAGTGTTTAGCCCGATGATCCGCTACTGCCGTAACAACTGTACAATATTGGCACGAGATAGCGAAAACGTGTTCTTGCAAACCTATCACCTACCCTGCATCAGCCATCTTCAATGACATAGTTGTCCTGTTTGCACCACCTCTGTGGCAGGAACAGTCGGAATCTGTGCAGAACAAGTTCCGGACGTGTTCTTTTACACTCGCTTGACAACTTAATGTTCCAAACAGGTTCCGCACAGCCAGTCGAGCGCACCCTTTGGGTCACGTTCAGATGGCCTATCAAATTTGCACTGCCAGAATCTTGACTTCGGACGAAAACGTTTGAAATTGCTGACCGAATTATTTTAATGTACGTAGTCATCTCGCCAAAGAGCACAACAAAAGTAAATGTATATGTATACTGGGACGAATTGACGGAGCAATGTGTAGAAAATGTATTTGATCTGGAGTACATGTGCTAAAAATGTCATCCGAACACGAACCCTTATGGGATGTTGTCAGATCCTCTATTGAACGGAGTGGGTATAAGGATCTGTATTTCAATCAGATTGGTCCAAAAGTGAGGCGGTGTCAAGGGAGGCACTAGGAAATATAAAGTTAGTAAGGAATAATAAGAAGAGAAAAGATAAGATCCTAAATAAAGTCGCCTTTTACGATCATGCAGTAAGGGCACCATGTACAATTCTAACGCCCTACCTGTAAGAGGCCTAGAGACCTAATATTGAGCCTGTGACTAGCTTGGACGAATGACTACCAAGTTTGTTCAAGTAGACTGAAAATAACTAAGAGGCCTAGAGACTGGATTTGTTTGTTTGAGTTTTATGGCTCATCGGCAACTAACTTGGTCATTTAGGATCAAACTACAAAGCAGGCATTTATATCAAGATATAAACAATGACTGTATCTAAAAGAACAGGATCAGAAAAAGACAAGTAAGAACTAAACCACAAGTAGTAAATTCTCCACCTCCCTATTGATCGATAAACAATCAAACGACTGAAATTGTGCCGGAATGAATTAAATGAAAAGACAGTTATATACACAAGAAAGAGGTGCAGTGGTCCACATATTTGGATAATGTCACTGCAGCTGAATGTAATCACTAAAGTCCATCATATACATTTCAGCAATTAACTAGTGAAAGCACTGCACCCCCTTATAAACATATTACATGAAAACAACATATATTAAGCAAACTAGCACATTTAGCACAAATCAACACACTGGAAGCTTGCGACTAATAAATATGAAGCACATACAATCTGATTAAAATACAGATCCTTATTATCACTACGTTAGATCTGTATTTCGATCAGATTGGAAGCACATACATCCATTGCCATATTCACAAAACATAACTTGCACATGCACCATTGAAAAATACATCATCATCTACCGCCAAGCCATCGGCCCCACAGTCATTCAGTCAACGAGTTCTGATTAACTATCGTGGCGTCCCTAACATGCCTAGAAACGGCTAACTTATCCTCTAAAGAAAAATCCAGATAAGCCTTATATGCCTCGCTGGCCGAATCTCAGTGAATCTGAATAAGTTCCCCCGGAACCTGACAACGAAAAGCCCAACTGGCGCCCCTCTCCGAAAGCTTTGGGACGAGAAAAGTTTACTGTTATAGCCTGTTCGAGCCAACGAATCCTGCAGAAAGCTCTGAAGCTTGGGATATGTAACTGGCCTAATTTTTTTACCCTCAGGAAGCAAGAAAGCCGGGCTGGAAGGGGTGCTGGAAGCAGGGCACACATGTGTTTGATGGCCTTGAAAGGACAGAGAGGAGACTTGGGGATGGCAATGAGTGGGGATCTTACCAAACGACGGCCGAACTGATTAGTTTTGGACCACTTTAAGGTGGTTCGATACAGTTAGGCCCAAAAACTTCCCCTTTTTAATTTTCTTTAAAATTTGCTCACTGAAAGATCGGTTAATAAACTGTTTATTAAAGCTTTTATTTGAAATTTTACCGTGCGGTTTTGGAAATATTGTACTCTCAATAACCCTACTTTACCGTCTGTTTTTCTCAAAATACAATTTCACACATATTTTCAAAGGTTGGTAATTGACTGAAATATTACAAACAACAACATTTTTTTATCTTTAATGTGTAAGTTCATATGGCTAACAATGACCTCAATGTCGTTTCCACTCTTAAAAATACAATAATTGTGACTTTTTCACGCGAATACGTGTAAATGAGGCCTAAAAAGGCCCAATTTTTGCATTTGAATTTCAACTTAAAAACCTAATTTCAAAAAATTGTGTCGTTTAATTTTCTTTATTTTTTGTCCACATAATAAGGTGTTTGGGTTATGATGAAAGATTATTAAAAAAATTGACCGCGGAATTTTTGAGTAATTAGCCTTTCTATACCCCTACCCCCTAAAAAATGACTTTTTTCACAATTATATTATTTGACCGAAATCGAGCGGTAATATTTTTATAAAGAACATCTTATATTTTGAATATTATAAAGTGTAATAGTCTGATAATATAAAGTGTTATACCAGTTAATTTTATGTCACGATGCCACCGATTTAATACTATACAAAGCTAAGAATTGGCACAAATAAGCCATTATTTTGCCCGGATATAATATCTGAAAAATGAATATGGGTAAAATTCCGTGTAAAGATTCTACTTTAATTACCCATTAGACAATCCTTGATTTTATATTGTTTTAGCGGAAAAATATTTTATCAAAATCTATCTTTCTATCGTCAAGATATCTTAGCTTCAATAGTCGTTTGAGGCAGATATTAAAGCATAAATTTGAATTTGGCGCCAAAATTGTAACGATGAAAAGCGTCTATGTGACAACGATCGAAGTTGATAACATAAACTTGATCACAACAATGTCGATAAAATCTATGTCATCATTCACAACTGTATGTCTATGTATGTTTTTTTTGAGGAGATATCTGCATATCTAATAAATGTAGATATATATTTATTATCCGAAGTAAACTTAAACAGATTTTTGGAGCCTCGATATAAACTATAAGGCAAGTGTACGCCTAAGAAAAAATCTCTTATTCTGAATCCTCGATCTACGTTCAGCTGATTACTGTAGACAGGAAAATAATTAGTCTATACCTACATGTACATATTTAGTTTCTATATCACAGATATAATACTGATGTTGACACTAGCTTACATATAGTATTTGATAAACTTAATTAGAGTACTTCCATGCATTTTCTCAAAAGGGGGAATACACGCATCATCTAATTACAGTAGTTAGGCCAATGTCTTATCGTACATGTATACAGTAAATAAAATCTTGTTTCCCGAACGTGTTAGTGCTTATTGAGGATCATATTAGCTAAACATGATACATGTAGACATCTACATACGCAACATTCATGAAATATACTAGCTTGTACAAATTGAATGAAAAACAGGGGTAGGGCGATGGGGAGATGAATATATTTCTGTATCTTTAGTTTTATACTAGAGGATTACTCGGCAAAATTGGAATATCTTGATTTAATTATGCATCTCCCTTAAAACACATGTATATTAAGTGTCAAATATTCACAGCTTAACGGAGTTGAACAGAAAATGTTTTAATCAATTGATTGTTATGAAATCTCATTTTATTCAGTACAAGATCGAGACAGTTTCGGTATATATCAGTCCGTTTGTATGAGTTATGTAATGTGCTTCTCAAAAGATACATGTAGCTTCATGTTATATTAGCCTAGCCAAATTCAAAGATCTGACAACATTATTTTTTCTAGTTTGTCGAAACTAGGTCCTACACCTACCGTACAAACTTTGGTTTTCACTCGGTATCAAGCTTTCGGCAAACCGAACTAAGTACAATATCGACAAATACGCCGTTTATCGACTATACTATCCTGATTTTAACCTTAAAATGTAAGATATCGTTAGACGGATAACATATAGATCGGTATTCTTCATAATCTTAGTCACAAAAGAGTTTTCATGTGCAGTTCCGAATGTACTCGTTGACCCGAGGAGGTCCGAACGAACGGCGCATTCGATCACTGTTCGGAACGTCCTTAAAACCACTAGTAGTTAGTTGCCCTCTTGATAAACATCCTGCCTAAGCAATTGCTTCGTCCTATAAAAAGTATTGACAGTTTCTGCCACCAAATTAGATTTCCTTACCAATAAGAAAAAGGCGAAAAGGAAGAGACACCAGAAGCTGGCATGAGAAGGGTCGGACAAATCCAAGACTCTGTAAATATCCTGGAGAATTGAGGGGGTGATTAGGGCTGCCTGGACAGGGAGGTGTGGGTTAAGCCTAGAAATACCTCTCAAGGCCAAATTAACCTCATAACTCCTGACGTCAAAGGGGATATCGGACAATAAATGCAATTATTTGACCCCACTAACATGATTTCTCATCGAGTCTGAACTTTTCATGGAACGACTTAAAAATTGAATAAAGAAACACAAAACTTCTGTATAAGTGGGAATGGCTACCAGTCCAAAGGCTTCGCAAAACAAACAAGAAATATGCCTTTTATTGAGTTTGGAGATTTTTTTGAGTGCCGGTTGCGAACGCTGCCTTCATGGACTCTTTTAAATCCTTCTTCAGTGTAACTAGGGGTGAACTAATAATAACTACGAATAGCAGAAACTATTCTACCAATTGTGTGAGAAATTGAACATCTCTGGACATATTATATATTCGCAGTCCTCAACACTTCCTTTCAATTGTTGCCCTTTTAATAGTGCTATATCACTGAAGCATGCCGCCGAAGACACCAAGCAACACACCTCACCTGGTCACATTATACTGACAACGAGCGAACCAGTTGTCCCACTCCCTGTATGCTGAGCGTTAAGCAGGAGCAGAAACTACCACTTTTATAGACTTTGGTGTGTCTCGGCCAGTGAACAGAACCCAAAGCCTTCCTCACAGGGGCGAACGCTCAACTCAAGGCCAAAAGTGAGGCGGTGCCAAGGGAGGCATTAGGAAATATTAAAGTCAGTTAGGAAAAAGAGAAATGATAAGATCCTAAATTTAGTCGCCATTTACGATCATGCAATAGGGGCAGCAGATACAATTAAGGTCTACTTTAGCCATATAACACTCCGGGGTGATATGCTTCGTGGCCTCCTGTAAATCCATATACTCGCATGAACAATCCGATAAAATGTGGTCATTTAGTGATAATTTAGATGGTCTACTGGCCTAATGGATTAGGCGTACTTTAGAAGATGACTTTGGAATGGCCCCTAAAGCACTAATAATAGCCGGTTTTGACGCAGTCACTTTATAGTTGCCATGTAAGAGTTCATGTTTAATCTCAATCTGATTAAATTACAGATCCTTATGATCACTACGTTTGATAGGAGGATCTGAGAAAATCCCATTGGGGGTCATGTCCAGGTGACCTTTGGAAAAGGCCAATCAAATTGCTACTTGCAAAATTTTGACTGAGAATTTCAGGGACGAAATAGTTTGAAAAAAACTGTCAGAATTATTTTTGTTTACGTAGTCATCTCGCCCAAAGTGCACAATAAAGCTAGTTGTATATGTATACTGGGACGAAATATCGTTTTCAATGGATTTGACAAGGTGTAGAAAATGTATCTTATTTGAAGACCACGTGGTATATATATAAAGGTCATCTGGACGTGACCCCCTATGGGATATTGTCAGATCCTTTATATATAACGGAGTGGTTATAAGGATCTGTATTTTAATCAGATTGGTTTAATCTGCTTTTCAACTAAATCGAAGTATTTTGTGCAGGATGAATAATTGTCTGCCTCTACTGTGGAAATTGACTCCAGATTTGATTCTAGTAATTAAAATCCATGTTTCACACCTTCCAAAATGTAGTCACGGTCGAAATCATTCTCATCTAAAAGCCTAGACCACTCTTCAATACGTAGGGGCCCTCTAATATCCCCAGGGGTATTGTCCGTAACTGGGCCCGAGCCCGGGCCCAAATCTACTTTTTTGAATCCATGGAATGAGTAACTGTAGGGTGTTTTGTTGCAGGATGGATTCTCGAAAAACACAAACTACAATTATGCGCCATTCTACAATTTGTTATCGATCTGTCGCACGATTCCACGTTGCAACGACGGCAAATCTCCTTTCCATTCGGAAGGAACGGGCCTTTTCTGCGTTTACTATTAGTGGGCGTAGATAAAACTTCTGAACTGACTTTGGTTGTTTTCAATACCAATTGGAAATCTTGTATGTCCCTTCAAGACGATGACCACTTAAAACCCTCTTTCTTCTGAGCCTCGCAATATTCTTTGTCGTATGCTAATACACTTACTCGTTGGTATCTATGATAGTAACACAGGGTGTTTTGAGTGTACTTTAGGTAATCAAGCATGTCTGCATTAGCTATCTCCTTGGAGTCAAGCATGTGCAATAATATTGCAATACAACCGTATTCCCATTGCACAACTGAGATATTTTGTAAGTCTGGTTTTACTTTTTTGCTGACCTTCACATTGCCTTCGGTGCTAATTGTTATGGTATCACTTTTCTCAGATTTCATAGTGGGTCTTCCCAAATGAAGTCGGTGATTTTATACGGCGATGACTTTTTACTAAGTTGTGTGTCTCTGAATAATAATTGTCGCATAATATTCACGAAATCATCATTCTCACCTTGGGTTTTGTGTATTGTGTCTCCCTCTGCATTGTTGACGTGGTGGCTAGCTTTCACTGAAGGAGCTCGAGGTTGTACCACGTGGAATCCATCGGGCCTATGTCCATGACCAGTCTCATTTAGGGAAAGTTGGTGTGATTGATAACCCGCAATTCTTTGGCGTGTCTCTGCGATTTCTTTTCTCATTTTCAGTTTTTCTTCCTCCATTTTTAGCGCCCGGAGTTCGGAAGCCATCGTGGCCATTTCAAGGTCATGTTGAGGGGGGTCCACGTGGGATGTTACTGATCTTGAATGTATTGCTTCTCTACCCTGTGCGGTTGACTTTGCAATACGAGGTCGTGGTAAATGTCTATTTTGATTTGGAGTAGACCTCGTTGATTCCTCAATTTCAAGTTCATCACGCTGCCCTTGTGGTGGGGCCACGTGCGCTTCGGGTTCACCTGAGAAGTCCACCATTAATATGTCTGGCTCAAGAACAGATTTGGGAGGACCAAGTGTTCTAGCTAGTTTTTGTAACCTTTTAGGCCGATCTTCCATCGTTGTGGTCTTTGCAAAGAATCACCCATGCCGCTGTGGCATTTTCATTTGTGACCTGTTTTCAAGTGTGACCTGTGGCACTATGTAATACGTTGACTGGACTAAGACTTCTATCGATCCGTACCGCAATACTATGTAACACTTAATGGATATATGACAGAAATACATTTCAAATGCATAGTTTTTGGGTGAGGGATGGTAATTTAGTATCTCTAGATAAACAAGAAGCTTCATTGAAAGTGATAGGAGAAAAATAAAACAACCGTAGGTCGAATGCAATACACACGAACATGTAATATGTACGGCAAGGACTTTTTAAAGTTTCTTACATTAGATAATACATGTAATTATAATCTACTTGATAATATTCAAGAAGAGAAACGGTATAATATAAGGGGTTAACTCATCATAATATTTAATAATTATAATAATTTAATATCGTATTTTTTTTTAGAATATCAGAATATAAAAAGAACACATTCAGAAAAAAAACCTATTACCGTTGAAAAGTATGGCTTTAACAATAAACCTGTACAATTCACAAACAATATACAGACCCACCAGTTATTAAGTCTGACTCCCACAACATATAATACTCCTCCCGTTTTCAAGTGTGACCACTACAATGTACGGACTCCTGCCGTTTTCAAATATGACCCTAGTAATACACAGACTACTCTCGTTTCCATATGTGTCCCTAGCATTATACAGCTTCCTCCGGTTTTCATCTTTGACCCTAGCAATGTAAAGACTCCCATTTTCAAGTGTGAACCTCACAATATGCAGACTCCTCCCGTTTTCAAGTGTGGCCCCTACAATATACAGGCTCCTCCCGTTTTCAAGTGTGACCCTACCAATATAAAGGCTCCTCCCGTTTTCAAGTGTGGCCCCTACAATATACAGGCTCCTCCCGTTTTCAAATGTGACCCTCACAATATACGTTCCGTTTTCAAATGTGACCCTCACAATATACAGACTCCTTCTGTTTTCAGGTGTAACCTCCACAATATACAGAATCCACCCGTTTTCAAATGTGACCTCCACAATATACAGACTACTCCCGTTTTGAAATGTGACCCCCACAATACAAAGATTTCTCCCGTTTTCAAGTGTGAACTCCACATTATACATAATCTTCCCGTTTTGAAATGTGACCCTTATACAATCACCTCCCGTTTTCAAATGTGACCCCCACAATCTACACGCTCTTCCCGTTTTAAAGTGTGACCCTCACAATAACTGACTTTATCTTTTCTAATGCCTCCCTTGGCACCCGCCTCACTTTTGGCCTTGAGTTGAGCGTTCGCCCCTGTGAGGAAGGCTCTGGGTTCTATCCCCTGGCCGAGACACACCAAAGTCTATAAAAGTGGTAGTTTCTGCTCCTGCTTGGCGCTCAGCATACAGGGAGTAGGACGACTGGTTCCCCCGTTGTCAGTATAATGTGACCGGGTGGGGTGTGTTGCCTAGGGTCTTCGGCGGCATGCTTCAGTGATATAGCACTATAAAAAGGGCAAAAGTTCCACTATACAAGAAGACACAACATGAATATACCGCAGTCTCCCGAAACACGCACCTTGCACAACATACACACAACACACCACATACACGCAACACACCACATACACGGGAGGCCGTCCTTACATGACCATATCTGTTAATAGGACGTTAATGAATCAAACAAACAAACAAACAATATACAGACTGCTCCAGTTTTCAAGTGTGAACTCCACAATATACAGAATCTTCCTGTTTTGAAATGTGACCTTTATAATATACAATCTCCTCCCGTTTTCAAAGGTGACCCCCCACAATATACAGACTCCTCCCGTTTTCAAGTGTGACCCCAACAATATAGAGTCTTCCCGTTTTGCAGGTAGGGCGTTAGAATTGTACCTGCTGCCCCTATTGCATGATCGTATAAGGCGGACTAAATTTAGGTTCTTATCTTTTCTCTTCTGTCCTAAAAACTGTCATTTATCTTTCCCTAATGGGCTCCCTTGGCAACACGCCTCCACTTTTGGCATTGTGTTGATCGTATGCCCATGTGAGGTAGGCCTCATGGTTTCTTGTCACCTGGACACGAGACACAGACCAAAGTCCTATAATAGTGGGTGTTTCTGCTCCTTCTTATCGCTTCAGCATAACAGGGAGTGGGACGACTGGGTTCGACCAGTTTGTCTGTCTTAATGTGACAGGGTGGGTGAGTGTTGCTTGGTGTCTTCGTGCTGGCATTGCTTCAGTGATATAGCACTATCAAAAGGGCAAATTGTTTTTCCACCTATTACAGAAGGATCACACAACAACGAATATAACCGCATTCCCTCCCATCAACTCCGTGCAACCTCGCACAACATACACGCAAACACTAAGCATTCATGGGAGGCCCCGTCCTTACATGAAACAGAAGCTGATTAATAGGACGTTAATAAATCAAACAAACAAATCTTCCCGTTTTAAAGTGTGACCCTACAAAATTTATAGAATCCTCCCGATTTTTAAGTGTTGACCCCACAACAATAACAGAGTCTACCCTTTTTCAATAGCAGTGAGACCCCCTACAATAATGCTTGTTTGTTTGTTTGTTTGATTTATTAACGTCCTATTAACAGCTCATGGTCATGTAAAGACGGGCCTCCCATGTATGCGGTGTGTTGCTTGTATGTTTGTGCGAGGTGAGTAGTACTGGGAGACTGCGGTATGTTAGTGTTGTGTCTTCTTTGTATAGTGGAACTGTTATGACCCTTTTTATAGTGCTATATCACTGAAGCATGTCCGCCGAAGACACCCAGACAACACACCCCACCCGGTCACATTATACTGACAAACGGGCGTACCAGTCGTCCCGCTCCCCGTTTGCTGAGCGCTAAGCAGGAGCAGAAACTACCACTTTTATATACTTTGGTGTGTCTCGGCCAGGGGACAGAACCCAGAGCCTTCCTCACAGGGGCGAACGCTCAACGCAAGGCCAAAAGGGAGGCGGTGCCAAGGGAGGCATTAGGAAAGATAAATATGCACGCTCTTCCCGTTTTAAAGTGTGACCCCCAAAATATACAGACTCCTCCCGTTTCAAGTGTGACCCCTACAATATACAAGCTCCTCCCGTTTTCAAGTGTGACCCCCACAATATACAGACTCCTCCCGTTTTCAAGTGTGACCCCTACAATATACATGCTCCTCCCGTTTTCAAGTGTGACCCCCACAATATACAGACATCTCCCGTTTCAAGTGTGACCCCTACAATATACAAGCTCCTGTTTTCAAGTGTGACCCTACCAATATATAAACTCCTCCCGTTTTCAAATGTGACCCTCACAATATACAGACTCTCTCCTTTTTCAAATGTGACCCTCACAATATACGTCCCGTTTTCAAATGTGACACTCACAATATACAGACTCCTTCTGTTTTCTGTTGTAACCTCCACAATATACAGGCTCCACACGTTTTCAAATGTGACCATGTGACCTCCACAATATATACAGACTACTCCCGTTTTGAAAGTGACCCTCACAATATACAGACTGCTACCGTTTTCAAGTGTGAACTCCATGGCTCGCGCTGGCGTTCGCCATAGGCGCCAATGGCGAATCCAAAATGTAATTGGCGAATTCAAATTGCCTTTGGCGAAAATGGCCTTTTCACGGTTATCGGCGATCAATTATTCACACATTGCGAATTACTGGCGGATCAGCGTAGAGGCTGGATCCAGCACAGGTAATCACAGTCTCTGACACCATGTCACAATACACGACTGCTTTCGTTCCGTAGAGTGAAGGGCAAGGTCAGTCATGCATGAGGAACTCTTTTGTGTTTTGGTCAACTCGCTGTCTACTCAACAACTTACTTGGTTCGGTAATTATTATCTAATCATCGTCTTATTGTTCAGCCATAAGTGTGGGCGATCATAGCAGACAATGGAGGTAAGTCGGAGGGATGTAAATGATGTTTAGATCGCAGTATAACTGTGTGTGTATCATTTTAAAAAGTGTCCTGATACCGGCACGTGGTGACGGTAAAACTCGTTCGCCTCGCGTTTTATACAAGCCTGTGATGGCTTTAATAAAATACTTTCATGTGTGAAATTTATATGAAATTAGTGTTTGAAAAAGACCGAGTGAACTACGTTGATACAGAAAGCAATCATCAAAAAACACAATTAGGCATTTTATTAGCGGAGTAGTTCCATTTCACTTTGCCGAACATGTGGGTACAAATTGAATCTTTGAAGGTACGCCGATCTTTATTTATTTATATTATCTTAAATCTATTTCAATATTGATTTGGCTACTAGGACAGATTGATATCGGAAATGTATAATTATGGATTAAAAGCGAATACTGATTTTAAAAGATTTGAGATGGGAAAGTTACCAAATATAATCCAGCTTTTGTAGGGCGTTAGAATTTGTAACCTGCTGCCCCTATTGCATGAATCGTAAAAGGGCGACATAAATTTAGGATCTTTATCTTTTTCTATCTCTACCTAACCTGACTTTAATCTGTTCCTAATGCTTACCTTGTCACACCTGACCTCACTATTTGGCATTGAGTTGAGCGTTTCGCCCCTATGAGGAAGGCTCTGGGATTCTGTCCCCTGGGCCGAGGGACACACCAAAGTCCTCATAAAAGTGGTATGTTTCTGCTTTCAGCACCTGTTTTTTGCTTAGCTATTCAGCACACAGGGAGTGGGGAAGCGAACTGGTTCGCACCGTTGTCTGTATAATAATGACCGGGTGGGGTGATGTTGCCTGGTGTCTCGGAGGGCATGCTTCATCAGTGATATAGCACTAATACAAAAGGGCATATCAGTTCCACTATACAAAAGAAGACTGCAAACACGAATATCACCAGCATCTCTCCCAAAACATGGCACTCTCGCACCATACATACACGCAACACACCGATTACATGGGAGGCCGTCCTTACATGACCATAGCTGTTAATAGGACGTTAATTAATCAAACAAACAAACAAAATCAGCTTTTGGTTTTAAGTCGCCAGGTCTCGATAGCGATACAGTAGGCACAGACAAGGAGAATGATCCAGTAGTTAATCAGAAATCTAGTACCAGAAAATTTGTAGAGAGCTGGAAATTTGGCAGACCCTGGGTTATTTATAATGCTGAGCAGAAGCTCATGTTTTGTGATATATGTTTGAAGGCAGGAGTTAGAAATACATTTACTGTAGGTTGCAGTCTTATGAAGAAAGAATGCATCATGAAACATTTGAAAGGATCAGGTATATAATTTCAAAATTTTAATAAAAATATCATTCATTTTAAAAATCTGTACAATTAGATACGTGTACTTAGTGTATCCCAGTATGGAGAGAATTAAATATATAGGCACAGCCTGTTACCCAATCAATTTGTTTATACAATAAAGAATTTTGAATTGAACAGTCAATAACATATTTTTTATTGCAATAAATAATTGACATTTCAATTTGTAGATGATAACTCGCACTCGGCTGCGTTGGCGACTCAACAACAGACTGTTGGTATGCAGAAGGCCTGAGGGAGGTCACGTGACTTGACTATGGACAGGTGTGTGTGATCGAGCTCCAGAGAAACCTATCCAAAAAGTATTATTAGGAAGGTTTGTAACTTCATCTTGGACTAGTTCGATGAATAAGGTAATAAGTCGACTTATAGTTTGAAAATTTTGAAGAAATATTGTGTGTAATTTGATTTAAAAGCCATGTCTGTGAACAATAACCAAGGTATGAGTAGTGGTCACCAGGACCGAGGTGCCCGTGCAGTCATCGATACAGGTAACATTCCTCAGAGTGTAGTGGAATTTCTCCGGGCCGGGAATTATACATAAGAACAATCTGAAGCAGTGAGAGACACAAATGATAACGCCGCAACTACATCAGAAGCCCCTACACAGACATTGTATTCGGAAGCAGTGGAGGGGGGGGGTCGGGAGCCAACAGCTATCCGGAGGGGTACGGTAAGGCGAAACCGGTATTTCTCAGTGAAAGGGATGTGTACAGCTCTATTAAACCCTCTAACATTGATTGGATTGCACATCATGAAATATTTATTGCTCTCAGTAATGTAATTCCTGGGGAAAATATCAGAGGCATTCAACGTACGGGTAAATACTGGCGTTTGTATGTGGACAATATCTCTGATAGAATTTCTCTCTTGACTAACGGTATCACAATGCGCAGGAAAAGTCTTTTTCTGTTGCCGGAAAACCCAAATATCCCTAAATTTGACGCCGAAAAAACCACAAAAAATTAAAGTCTCTAACGTGCCGTTATCTGCAGATGATGGACTGATTAAAAAATCGTCATCAGAACAGGAATGCGTAGTCCTTAGCATGCATAGGGAAAAACTAAGGATAAATAATCGCTTGACGAATTGCGATACTGGTATCCGTGTATTAATCGTAGAAAAACTTGTATCTAATTTACCAAAAACTTTGAAAATGGGAAAATACTATGCTAATGTATGGTACTACGGTCATCCTAAACAGGAAAATGTAGGCCCAGGGGTGCTGAGATCCAGTACACATTGCGTAAAATGTAAAGGACAGGGACACTTGGCATCCGAATGTCAGAAGGGCTGGATCTGTAACTTTTGTGGACAGGAGGGTCATAGACAATTTGAATGTCAAGGCACTGTCGTAAGTACCGCTGATAACACATTACCAGATGGAACTGACGACTGTGAGGAGAGTGGCGATCGGAACGGAACGGAAGTGAGGTCAGAGAGAAGAGTGGACAGAAGGAGACGACAGAGAGTCGGGGACAAAGAAGTATTCCAGCGAACGACCAGAGGAGCTTGAGTCGGGGGTCTATGAAGAGGTTTCTGACGAAAACCCCAGGGCGCGACAGGGATCGAAGTAATTCGAAAACCAGGACTCCGCCATCCACAGGAAAAGAAAAAAAAATAAAAAACACAAAAAATGACTTTGTTTATTAATAGATGAATAATTTGCATGTTATCTCCCTTAATGCACAGGGCTTAAGGGACAAAGGGAAAAGACATAGATTATATGAATGGTTGAAGCATCAGAAATTTCAAATCGCGTTCCTTCAGGAAACGCATTTTACCAATGATATTAAAAATAAAGTGGAAATTGAAGTTACAAATTTCGCTAACAATTTCAATAGCTTTGGTAAGTCCAATTGTAGAGGTGTGTCTATTTTTATAAGCAAAAAGACCGATATCAGGGTTGTATCAGTTAGACAAGATATAGATGGACGCTTATTGATTATTAATATTGAACTGGCGGATAATTACTATACGCTAGTAAATGTGTATGCGCCAAATGACGAAAAATCACGAAATATATTTTTCAAAAATGTAAAGAAAATGGTCGATGAGTTCGCTCAAGGCTCTATTATTGCAGGGGGCGATTGTAATGAAGTTATTGATCACGCCGATAGAATTTTTAGAAATAATAACAAAACTGTATTGAGAAAAACCTACGGTTTTAGTCAGTTCTTAAAATGTAATAAGCTTATTGATTTTTGGAGAATTAAGAATAAATTTAAAAGACAATTCACATGGCGGCGGAAGAGTACAGGTGAGGCTAGCCGTATAGATATGTTTCTGATTTCAGAGAACCTGGGCAACATTGTCTCCTGTGACATTCGTCCTGCTCAAATTAAGTATACTGACCATTTAGCGGTATCTCTTAAAATACAACATAATGCAAACGCCCAGGGCATGGGGATATGGAAATTAAATAACAGTTTATTACAGGAAGCTGGTTTTAAAACAATGATAAGAAAAGTGATAAAAGATTTAAAAGAAGAGCAGACCGTGCTAAAAATGGGGGAGGCTCAGTTTTGGGATTACTGTAAAGTAAATATCAAACATAAGACAATAGATTACTGTAGGAATAGAAGTAAAAGTGATTCAGTAAAGATACGGCACATGGAGAAACAGTTAGCTGATAGAAATCAAAATGAAATGTCTGAAACGCTGAAAGAAAGAATATCGGAATTAGGGAGAAACTTAGAATCTCTTTATGAGGAAAAAGCCAGAGGAGCACAGGTAAGATCAAGGGTAGCATGGGTAGAAAATGGGGAGAAAAATACGAAATATTTTTTAGGGATGGAAAGACAAAGGCAAACGAAAAATAAAATAACAAGTATCAGGCAGGGTGATGATATTGTAAGTGACCCCGAGAAAATATTAAAAGAAATTGAATTGTTTTATTCAAATCTCTATAGCAGTTCATGTATTGATAAAAGGGAGATAACTACGTACATTGATAGCTGTGATGTTAATTATACGTTATCGGAACACGAAAAGTTATCATGTGAAGGTGAGTTGAAATTAGAGGAATGTACAGCCGCAGTGAAGAACTTGAAGTTGAACAAAAGTCCTGGTAGTGATGGTCTTACTGGTGAATTTTATAAAACTTTTTGGAATGACATTGCAAATATCGTTTTGGAGTCTCTAAATGACGGATTCAGGAAAGGTGAGTTAAGTAATACGCAGAAACTTGGAGTTGTAACTCTCATTTATAAGAAAATGACCCAAAATTGCTACAAAATTGGAGACCAATTACTTTGTTAAATCTAGATTATAAAATAGCGGCTTATGTATTGGCAACAAGACTTAAACCACTGATGCAACGCCTGGTAAGTACAGATCAAAACGGATATATTAAAAACAGATTTATTGGTTATAACATAAGACAAATTCAGGACATTATAGATTATTCCGAGAAATTTAATATTGATTCGTGTTTGCTCTTTTTAGATTTCACTAAAGCGTTGATACGATAGAGTGGGATTTTATGTTTGGATGTTTAGATAAGTTCGGTTTGGGCCAATCTTTTATTAAATGGGTTAAGGTGTTATATACCAATATCAAAGGCTGTGTTAAAAATAATAACTGGTTAACCGGAAGTTACGTGGTGTCACGTGGTATCCGGCAAGGTTGCCCCCTCTCATGTTTGACCTTCGTCCTAGCAACGGAAATACTGGCTCAGAAAATGAAAACTGATGCAAACATTAGTGGTATCAAAATACGAAGTAGGAAAATAATAATCTCTCAATTAGCCGACGACACTACGTTATTTCTGAAGTATAGAGACATCAATAGAGCATTAGATATCGTTGAACAGTTTGGGAAAGTATCTGGTTTAAAATTAAACAAATCTAAAACGGAGGGGTTATACTTTGGTTGTAACAAAAATAAAAAATAATACCTTTGTGGGTATAAACTGGGTTAAGCAAATCAAGTCTTTAGGTATACACTTTGGTAAAACTTAAAGGTATGTTCAAATCTTAATTGGGCAGACAAAATAACAAGTATTGATGCCCTAATCAAAAATTGGAAAAAAAGAAAACTGTCAATGTTAGGAAAATCTGTTGTGGTGCAGTCTTTATTGATACCACAAATTACGTACTTAGCAAGTGTCCAATATATAAGTAACGATCAAATTAAGGAAATTGAAAGAAGATTTATCGATTTATTTGGAATGATGGACCAGAGCGGGTTAAACGTAGTGTAATGATTGGTGAATAAATCGGAAGGTGGTCTATTTATTCGGGATGTTGAATCCCATATTGATGTTTTAAATGTATCCTGGATAAAAAGGTTATTATCTACTGAAGATTCGTCTTGGAAAGTGATTCCAAATTATTATTTAGACAAACTAGGTGGAACCAGAATATTGTTTCAAATGTTTCCGGGACACATACGCAATCTTCCAAAAAATGATGTTCCAAAATTTTACATCAATATATTGCAATCGTGGTTGAAACTCAGGGAAAGTAATAAACCATTTGTTGATTATAATTATCGAGATATTTGTAAGGAGGTCATTTGGGGAAACAAATACATCAAAATTAATGGAAGCTCCCTTATCTACAATACATGGATTGAATCTAACCTAATCTTCATTAATGATATAATTGGTAATGACGGAATAGATGAATTGAAAATTTATCGACAATTAAAAGAAACAAGAAATTGGATAAGTGAGGTAATTCAGGTAAAGAAAGCTATTCCGAAAGAAAGGAAAGATAAGCTGAAGGGAGATAACGCACGTACGACTGTACAAACATGTTCTGATCTTCTGGTGTTTGATAAAGGTGTTGGTGTTAAATTGCAAAATGTGAATAATAAATTTCTTTATTCTACTTTTATTAGAAAAAAGAAATCTCTTTCGTACTGTAGAGGTATGTGGGAAGGTATTTTTCAGCTAGAAAATACTGGTTCGATTTATCATGGTTTATTTGAATTTATCAATAATAACATCATAGAGAATGATGAAAAAATATACAAATGGAAACTATTTAATAATATCCTTCCAAATGGAATTTTGCTTAAAAGATGGAATATTATTGAGGATGATACATGTTTGATATGTAAAATTAAGGATGATTATAAACACTATTTTATTGAATGTCGATGTGTAGATGCTTTGTGGAATTTAATTCATATATTTTTAGAAAAATATCACTACAATGTACAATTAAGGAAAATGATGTTCATTGTTATAGGCTATAAGATTGCTGATCAGAATTACAGCGAATTTAATGTTCTTTTGTCCTTAATTGGCTATAAAATATACAAACATTATCATATTTCTAACAGAAGAGTTGACAATTGTTCTATTGTTTCCCTATTCAAACTATATCTTGATAGAAAGTTACTGTTACAACGATACAGAGATATGAAATTATTAAAGAATATGTCAATGTACTTAAATGAAGAACAAAATAATTAAAAAGATGATTAAAAGAATAAATGAATAAAACATTGTGCAATGATGATAAACCTTGGGGCTCGGAGCGCTGCGCGCTTAAAATGTAATTATAACAGTTTAATGTATAGATTTTAAATGTAAAAGATGGTGGTCGAGATAAGATCGTAGTTGTTGATAAGAGATAGTTGTAAAGGAGAGAAGGTGGTTGAGGTGAAACGGTAGATGAGACGAGATAGTGGTAAACGTGAGATATCGGTTGAGACGAGATGAGGGTAGAAGTGAGAGGCTGTTGAGACGAGATGGTGCATGGTAAAAGTGAGATGGCGGTAGAAGTGAGATAGCGGTAGAGACGAGATAGTGGTAGAAGTGATATGGCGGTAGAAGTGAGACAGCGGTTGAGACGAGATGATGGAGTGATATATGGCGGCTGAGACGGGATGACTAAAATGAAATGATGAGATGATGGTTGATACATATACGAGATGTTAGTTGGAATGAGAGGAGAGAGATAAGTACAGAGCATGCTGGGATGTATGTATAAGAATTGTATTGAAATGAATGTGTAAAATCCACAAAAAAATGTTATTCTTGGTTATCCTGGTAAAAGTAGACTTGCTTTATTAATCAACACTTTTATTTGTATCATGAAGTGGACAATATGGAAATGCAGAAATGACATTAAACACAACAACAGACTTCCAAACACAGAAATTACATAAATATAATTGAGGAAGGAACTTAAAAATGAGCTCTGGCTTTTTTGCAATTCTAAACAGAAAACAGTAGTAACTATTGATATTGTTTCCCAAACATGTCATAATATACCCTATTAATGAATATTTGAATAAGTATGTCACATGTGTAGCCTGCTACATTGTTTTTTTCTGAACAATTAGTTTATTACTTTGTATCACAATGTATGCTAATTATAATAGACCAAGTTGACTGAAATTCTTAGAATAAAATGTCAAGTCTGCTATAAACATACTATATATGTCAAGACTGTTTTGCCTTTTGTCACTGACATAGTAGGATTTATATATTGTGTATCCTGCAAGTGCAAGCAAAAAATTAGATTGTTTACACATCTTTTTTTCCGGATAATAACCCAAAACTATATATTTCAGAGATCGTACATTTATAAAATATTGTTATTTTATGAAGATTCATTGTTAGTTTATTCCAAAACATTTCCACATGTGTGCATTCTATGAAAAAAATGTGTGTTGTCGTCAACCTTATTACAATATGGACACAATTCCGAATTTTCTATTCTCCACCTTTTCAGATTTTTTCTAGTTGGAATTATATTATGAATCAATTTCCATTTGAAAATTTTTAATGAATTGTCATGTAAATTTTTTAAATTAAATTTCAAAATTTCACAGAACTCATTGATATCACATCGAAAATGATATCTCCATTTTTCTAATAGGTTTGGTTTTTCCATTTTATGATTAAGTAAGGTTTTATATAAGAATTTGTTTGTATGTCCATTCAATACTTGACTTTCATCTTTAATTTTACTTGGCTCTGTTCTTACTTGTGTTTTCATTTTTTCTATCCATGTTTTCGGTATTGATTTTTTTTATTTTGATAAGTTCTGCGATCCAGTTTGCTTTGCAAATTAGTTTTTCATAAATGCTAGCATCATTTATTTTTCCAGTTTCATCAAATAAATCTTTTATTTGTTTTTATATTACTGTCGATCCAATTTCTAAAAATAATAGATTTACCCTCGTAAGTAATGCTGGAGTTACCCCATATTATCTCATTATGCACGTATGTTGGTAAAGCATTTCGCTCTTGTGATCTAAATTTAATCCAAGACTGTAGTATTTTTTTTTATAAAAAGCTGGGATCTCTCCAATATAATGTATCTTTGTAAGTGATTTGATATACATTCTGGATATTAGCAAATTGTTACCAAATTTATCATAATAGAGTTTAGGTATTATTGTCCAGTTCGAAAAAGTATTTTTTGTGTCAAATAGTCTTTTCACCCATGTATTCCTAAGCATTTCTATATGCGTTTCAATATCTCTTATGTTCAAACCCCCATTATCTATTTCATTTATCAGTACATTTCTCTTAATTTTGTCTGGTTTATCATCCCATAAATATCAAAATTTTATTTTTTCAGTGTCTTTATTTGATCACTATTTTTATATGTTGAACTGTTGCCAGGAAAGTTATTTTAGGTATGATTAATGCATTTATTATAGTAGCTTTTCCAATTAGTGTCAGTTTTCTTTTTTTCCAGCTTTTTATGAGATAATTGATAGCATTTATATTTTTTCCCAGTTCATTTGCTCTACTTCTTTATTTTAACACCAAAAATCACACCTAGAGACTTGATGTTTTCTCTTGTCATCTTTATACCATAAACCTCTTTTTTGTTCTTGTTTTTACCTAGCCAAAGACCTTGTGATTTTTCTTTATTAAGCTCAAGCCCAGAATGTATACCAAAGTTCTCAATTTCTTTTATTGCTTCTTTTATATCACTTGATTTTACAAATAATGTTGTATCATCTGCTAATTGGGAATTTTTTATTATTTTTCTTTTAATTTTAACCCCTTTGATGTTTTGGTTTTCTCTTATATTTATTGCCATAATTTCAACTGCAATCACAAAGATCAAACAGCTCAATGGACAACCTTGTCTTATTCCGCGTGATATTTTATATATATCAGATACATAATTATTGTTGGAAATACACCCGTATATATCATAGTACAGTGTCTGTATCCAAGAGATAAAAGATTTTCCAAAACCAAATTTGTCTAAAGCTTCTAGCATGAATACCCATTCAATAGTATCAAAGGCCTTTTTAAAATCTAAAAATAAAATTGCGCTATCTGTTCCAAATTTTTCAGCATAGTCTATCACATCTTGTATTTGTCGTATATTAAACCCAATAAACCTATTTTTGATGTAACCATTTTGATCTGTATGTATAACTTTAGGCATTATTTTTTTCAATCTTTGAGCTAATACAAATGCTGCAATTTTATAGTCTATATTTAGTAAGGTGATCGGTCTCCAATTTTGTAATGAAGTTTCATCACCCTTTTTGTTTATTAAAGAAAGTAAACCTATTTTTTGTGACTGACATTTCTCCTGCATAATGCTCGTAGAATTCTACTGTTAGACCGTCTAAATCGGGGCTTTTATTTTTTTCATATTTTTGATATCATGTGTACATTCAGATTTTGTTAGGGGTCCATCACAAATAGCCTTTTCCGTTTCATTTAGGGTGTTTTGACAATTTGTATTTCTGAGATATTGCTTTATAGATTCTTCATTAGGATTTTTACTTTTGTATAGGTCTTCGTAAAACAGACGAATAACATCCAGAATTTTACTCTTTTTCGTTACTAATTTATTATTCTTGTCTTTAACCTTATGTATAACTTTTTTAGTTTGTCTTTGTTTTTCTAAGCCTAAAAAGTATTTATTTGGTTTCTCTCCCTTTTTTATGTATTGACATCTTGACCTAATTTGTTCACCCTGTGCTTTGTGTTCATTATATTCTTCTATTTCTTTTTCCAATATAAGGATTTTGCTCTTCATTTTCTTTTTCTGATTTACTTTCATTTCTTTCATGAACCATTTTAAGTTTTTCTTCAAGGTATATAACTTTATCCTTCCTCTGTTTACTTAAATTTTTACAGTAACCAATTGTTGCTTCTTTAATTAGAATTTTTATATAATCCCATGTTTGCCTTTTATTTAGATTACTCCTTCGACATTCTTTTTTCGCATTTACAATTACATTTTTAATTTTTTCAGTATAGGAGATTTCAGAAAAGATGGCGTGACGTCACAGAAAGTTTACATCCGGGTCCTCAAAGGTACAAACACAGTATGGCGACTGATAAAAACAATAATAGATACGTACATCCCTGCTTCATAATCGATACTTTGTCAAAAGTTTACGCTTTCATACTTGCAAATTCTGATTTTGAAATGGTTTCTTATTGTTTCACAGGTTACGGATGTTAACATTTTTATATTTTCATTTGTTTATTGCTAAATTTTAGTGTCGAAGCCACCTATCGAAGCGCTGCCGGGCCATCACACGTAGGCCTACCTGATTTTGTTCATACGTATAAATTCAGGTTGTGAAAAGGTGTATGATCTATTTCAATGTATAATGTTTCTGTTATACATGAAAAACTGTTCACAATACGATATGATATAAACAAAACGTGAACCAACTGACCAGACTACGGCCGCTCGTGTATGGCTTCGTCGCTGGTAGATCACCGCAGGCCACAGCATTGTTGGGGAAATAAATCATATTTATAAATACCAACACTTTTATCTCAAAAAGTACTTGTTTAAGATATATATTCGTTATTCAATATGTACATGTTGTTTTAATGGAATACTCTTGTATCATAACAAAATTACGAATAGTAATTAAACTACTGTTTTACACGTACACGTATGGCTGCCGATCTCGTAAAATAATATGGTGAATTTAATGCTGCAGATTTCATTTTCAATATTTCATTTTCAGCCGCTTTTATGCCATGGACTGCTATGTTAAGTCTCAAACTGAAGTGGTATTACTTTTAGATAATTGGAATACATATTAGGTAGACTTCATTTAAATTGATATAAATTACAGATCGTAGTACTGTAAATGCCGATACATTGAGCACGGCTTCGAGAATCCTAAATACTCAAAGTTTTGTTTAAAAATATGATAAAAAGAACCTACAAACTGACTCATTTGTATGTTATAAACTAAATCCCAAAATTGATGACAAAAAAATAACCAAAATACGTAATTTAATGACACTGAAAATGGACGAAATTCGGGTTCTCGGCTGTACTGTAATGGCTGCCGTGGGTTTGGGGTAATCTACGAAAGCAAATGTTTAATTTTGCACTAATCACACATCGTAAAGTGTTTTATCAAGAAACACTTCGAAAACAGTAATTGCTTATAAATTATATTTTGAGGGACTTTGAATCTAATTTGAAATTTCAAGTTGATATTTGCAATATATCTGTCAATGTTTATACGTAATGGCGACCGTGTGTTCTCGTAGCGGTAGAAAATGGAGTATAAACAGAGTAAAATATATGAATACTATATGTTTAAATTTGTATATTATTGTAAAATATTTTTATTTACACTTTTTGAAATGTAAATAACGCAATAGTTCTCGGATTGGCGTACTATTTATTACAATAAAATGTAAACAAACATCACAAGCGGCTGTGTTCACACAATGTTTATGTGTACAGATATAAGAGTTGTACCTTTGAGCGCCCGGATGTACCTTTGTGTGACGTCATCGCCATCTTTTCTGAAATCTCCTATAGTTTATGTCCTTTTAGCACACTGTTGTTCATTTTCCAAATTCCCTTTCCGCGTGTTTCGCCTACATTTATCAGCTTTAGTGATATAGCCATATGATCAGTTGAGCGTATCTGAGCTGGTCTTATATCACAGGAGTTAATTCTATTTAAGAAATCTTTTGCTATAAGCCAGTAATCTATCCTGCTTGCTTCTTTTCCATTTTTTCTTCTCCAACTGTATTGTATTGTATTTGAGTGTTTACTTCGCCATATATCAATAAGATTAAATGATTTAATTAGATCCGTCAGACCAAACACTGGTTTTCTATTTTTGATATTATTTGTTTTTTCTGTCAATTGGTTTCAGAGTTTCATTGAAATCTCCCCCAATGATATTTGTTCCAACAATTAATTCATTTAAGTTTTCTTTTAATTTAAAAAAATGCATTTCGTTTTATCGGCTCATTTGGTGCATAAACATTTGTTAATGTATATGTGTTATTATTTATTTTCAAGATTAACATCAAAATCCTACCATCTTCAGACTTAAATTGATCTATCAAATTATAATGCACATTTTTATTAATATAAATTGAAACTCCTCTACTATCGCTTTTCCCAATACTATTATAGATGTGTCCATCATATTCTTGTTCTATCAAGGGAAATAACTCTAGACTATAATGTATTTCTTGTAGAAAAATTATGTCACATTTTGTTGTTTATATATTGTAATAGACTTGTCTTTAGTGATCTCTCAATCCCTGTGCATTCAAAGAGATAAGATGGAATTTTTTATACCATTCATATCTTTTTTATGTATCTCTATTTTACATAAAATGTATGTAGTTTTGGTGTGTATGTACACAAATAGATGTATATCTTTTTATCACATTTCAAAATTTGTTATCCCCTTTGGGGGTATCATACAGTCACATCCATGTATACTATACAGCATGTATAGTTTACATTAATGTTCATGTATAAAAATACCATGATGTCATATATCACTCATATATTGCAACAAATCCTAATACCATGAAAAACTTGAATTGGTAGTTTATTATTTACACTTTTACAAAACAACTTTTGTTTAACATTTTTACATACTTGTTTCTTTTGTTGTAAAATATTATATGTACATCCACATATTTGTTTTGCTAATTTGAAATAAACACCCATTATAATGAATGCACTTTTGCCGTTTACACATTAATACCTTGTTAATATTTACACATAATTGTTTTGTTAGTTTCTTATAATATATTATACATCCACACACTGCATGTATTTTTGTATTTTACAAATTAACATTTTGCACAAACATGGTTTTCTTGATAATTTAGTATCGATATTCATACAATATGTCTGTATGCTCATTTGTTTCTTACAAAAACCCACAACCTCAGTTCTAAGTCTTAATATGAGAAAAAAACAAGTGTGTATACAATCGTATATTCGAATGAATAATAAGCATTTCATATATGCAGTTTTAAAAATTCTATATACACATATACACTATTTATACACATAAAGTATACTATATACACATAGTATACACATGCTTTCATCACTTTATACCATTTACTACATAGGCTGGTGCTTACATGTACTATTTTAATTGTCTCTATGTACACATATTTGCACCTACTAGTACACCTATGTATGTTTCTGTTGCATTTTTTTATTTCCAGGTCAAAATTATTGAACCAAAATATAAATTTTGTTCATTGATAATATGATTGACGTGAATATTTTGGTAAACAATATGATATATTTAAAGAACTTCTCATGTTTATACATTTTTTTACATGTTTAATATTTCATGTCTGTTGAATTTTTTATCAAATAAAACTTTCTTAACAAATTTTATTTGTTTTTAAACTTATTTTACTTACTTAATTAAGTAATGACTAATTACTGAGGAGAGTGCTTTGTACTCGTCTATGCACTTGTACTTGCACCTTTGGTTTTTTTTGTAGGATCATCCTCCAGTGGAGAAGGTGGGGTTCTACCCTGGTGTTTTACACTATTTGTCCTTTGATTTGTGGGAGTGTTCTCATTGTTCACTTTCATGAAATCTTCAAGAGAAAATTTTTTGACCTTTTTTTCCGTTAGATCTTTTAGCTCTTTTCTTCCTGCGTTGTGTTTTACTTGCACTCGCGCGCGAGGGAGACTCATATGGTCTAATTGCATCATCAGATGTATCACTGTCTCTCCTGTCATCTGTGGATGTACTTGAGTAATTGTTAATATCATTGTCATTGGTTACCGGTGCTGCATGCTCTATGACATTGATTCGAATTCGTGGAGGTATTGTCGAGTTTCCTCTTCTGTCTGGAGAAGGGAGGGACATTCCATCATACGATGTCCTGACATGTTACACTGTCGGCATACCCATGAATTTATATACAGTCTCTTGCTACATGGTCTGTTTGCAAACACTTTTTGCAGTTCATGGTGTCGGAGTTAGTGTTGTGCCCATCTGGTTTGGGCTGTTCAGCGTGGAACACTAATGCATTATATCTTCCGATTTTCATGTTTCTGGGGAGGGGAGTGGTAAGTTTTTCAGTTATCACTATCCTATCCCCTGTATCACAGTTAGTTAGTTGATTGTCTATTCTCAACTTTTCTCCATACATGGACTTAATGTTACAGTTTAACAATGTTAGTGCCATCTTGATTTGTCCGTCATCAGCAGATCAGGGTACATTTGACACTCTGACTCGGGATGTGTATTCGGGGTTGTTATCGGGGCGTCTGTGGATGTTTGATACTAATTGGACCATCTTTTTACGTATTACGATACCTGTTATCAGGAGTTTTGTTCGGCCTGCTACATGCACTATGTGCAGTGGACTTTTTGTTAGCAGGCTTGCATCTTAAGGAAAATTTTGTAATAAACTTTGTATAATTATGTCATGTGTAGCCTGCTACATGCACTATGTGCAGTGGGCTCTTGTTTTAGCAGGCTTGCATGCTAAAGGAAATTGTGAAATAAATTAACACATTTCAGTTTGACGTAACTCGTAAACACCTTAAATTAAATATTATATCATATTAGATGATATTGTGTCAGATGTTTGGCCTGTAACTATATATAACAGGCATGCTTCATGCAGGGTAATTTTAGCAAAAATGTAATACAACATTGTCATTTATATGTGATATATAGAATTAAAAATCAAAAGAAAAGTAATCACCGTGATGAGAAAATGAGAATAAAACACAGTATCAGCTATGCAAATTATATCAATATGTAATATGCGTTTGTATGCGTTTGTATGTATGTATGTATGTATGTATGTATGTATGTATGTATGTATGTATGTATGTATGTATGTATGTATGTATGTATGTATGTATGTATGTATGTATGTATGTATGTATGATGTATGTAGTATGCATGTATATATGAGGGTGAGTGTATGTGAGTATGTATGTATATATATACATTGCGTTCCACTGTGCTATATAGTTTAATATTTGTCTACTTTGTCCCGCATTACTGTTCGTATCCTATTATGTAATCGTGTTCGTTTTGTATGTCTTGATAAAGGGGCAGATCGCCTCGAAAATTTGACAATTTTGGAATTACTTCCTTGTCCCGTATGTATATATATATATATATATATATATATATATATATATGTGGGCGGGTGTGTGGGCGGGTGTGCGGCATGTATGTATGTACATGTATGTATGAATTATGTATGTCTGTATCTATGTATGTATGTATATACAGTGTTTATTGCATGTTTGCTAGCATGTAAACGTATAATTGATAAGTGTGTACTGTATGCATTTGTTAAAAGTGTATATAGTATATTTTGTAGGGTATGTGTTGAAGTAGAATAGATAAAATTCAGTTTAAAAAAAAAGAAAATTTGCTGTTAGCTGGTGGTTAAGTGAATCTCTGCTGCTCTGAGTGAAAAAAAAATCGACATCCCAGTGTACTTATGAATCATGACATGATCTTACATGAGGATCTTATAATTACGAAATACGTGCCTAACTGAATGCGGAAAACCTTTCATATCTACGATGGCCCATATCAGCCGACATGGCAACTGCTTTACTAAACTGTAGTTGTACACACATTCGTGGTGATTGTCATGGCAACTGCTTTATGCCAACGTGTTTTGTCATTTTACTAGTTTGGCAACTGCTTTACTAGAGTAACTGTTTTGTCATCCTTACCCGTGGCCCATATCAGCCGTATTGGCGAGTGTTTGGCTTTTGAGACAATTAACATTCCACACCGATATCAAGCCGAGTTTGATGCCGTACAGGTGTGCTGATTAAATGACCTTTGAAACCAAAACGATACTTTACGACACTTTTCTTGGTAGAATCATTGGTAGGTAACGCAATCTGTGGCTAATGTTGACGTTTGAATGAAAATAGGCTTTCAGTGAAGTAACTCAATATATTATAAAATTTCATACTCATGTTTATTCATCTTTAATAATATTAGGTATTATGTAAAAATTTGGGTTTTCCCTAGGTAGGGGCATATAATGAGAGATTTAGGTGAGTTAAATGCCTGCATTAAATCAGCTTCCCTCCTAGACTGACAACCAGTCCCTAGTATATTGGGAAAAAATAACTGAAATTTGGCTCGATTTTTTTGTCTCTCTACTAAATATACATGTCTGATTAAGTTTCAAACTAAGGAGAGATAATCTAGCGATTATTTAATTGTCCCTATCCTAGGGCTGTAACTTCTCCCCATCCGGCTCTCAAAATTAGTTTACCGTTAATTACGGTACAATAACTTGTTACCACCTATGGCTATGCTATTTGTATATAACTTTAATCGCCTTTGTCTTGTGTCGTAAAGTATCGTTTTGGTTTCAAAGGACATTTAATCAGCACACCTGTTCGGCATCAAACTCGGCTTGATATCGGCGTGGAATGTTAATTGTCTCAAAAGTCAGACATTCGCCAATACGGCTGATATGGGCCACGCGTAAGGATGACAAAACAGTTACTTTAGTAAAGCAGTTGCCAAACGAGTAAAATGACAAAACTCGTTGACAAGTGCTTTTTACTAAAGCAGTTGCCATGACAATCACCACAAATGTGTGTACAACTACAGTTTAGTAAAGCAGTTGCCATGTCGGCTGATATGGGCCATCGTACATATCATTAATGAGTAATTTTAGTACATCTTATTTAAAATCCCCTTTAGAGACAGGCAGATGGTATAACATCCCTCGCGAGGAAAGGTTAAGCCCTCTCTGTTCAAAATGTGTTGGAGATTAATACCACTATCTATATGTATGTAATAATGAATCTGTTGCAGCATTGCGAGACATTTATATACCAATATACCACTTTACTAATCATAATTCTCACAAAATGAAAGGAATGTTCACTATATGTAATACAGCTTTATTAAAAATGCTCCACCGCCGACACAGCATTATCGACACCCATGATTTGATCAATGATTGGTGTTTAATTGTGTACATATATATATAATTAACACAAAAATAATATACGATAAATCATTTTGCATTTGATGTATGCACAAGCAGTGCTTCATTCCATATAGGATATAGTGTCACGGAATTTTTTCAGGATGCAATTAATTATTTTCGATATTTCTATCTTGAAGTAAAATTAGAAGCTCAAACTTTTCAATGGTGTTAATGGCGTAAGGTAAATAACTTTTGTAACCGAAGAAAAATACTAAATCGTTTGCTCCTGTTTTTAATAGAAAAAAATACCATTTGTCAGAGGTGGAGGATGTTTAAGTGAAGTAAGTCGTTTTATTCAGAGAGTAATTAAGCATCTTTAAATTATAGAAGGAAAAATAGAATTGTTAGTTTCAATGTATCTCATTTGTCTTTTGATGGCTGTGTTCATCTACTATTTCTCTCTTTATTTTTCATTATTGTTATTATCATTTTTGTTTCTTTAGACCTCTTGTTACATATGTACATATGTCATGAGTGAAAAATAAAATCTTGAAATCCTGAAAATCCTGACAATTAACTGAACACGTGTAATACACTGTTTTGTGTCGCAGTGAATAAATAAAACCTTGAAACCTTATATTTTCCTTTTGGTATTGAGACTCCTTTTAGGAAAAAGACTACATGTATAATCACTGTTAAACAACCTACCCTACAGGTAAATCCAAAACGTTCGCCGCGTTCAGAGGGTAACCCATGATAGGCTTTATATGACGTGGGAGGGCTGACCCCAGTGCTCCCAATCCTGGCAGGCCTCCGAAAACTACTGGGGACAAATTGTGGGTTTTGTGTTTTACGAAATCTAATTTCTTTGCGATCAGCTATTCCATAACTAAAATGATCAGACGTGCAATGGCATGCATCGGCATGAACTGATAACATTGATAGACAAGCAATTTAAATGATAATATCATGCATTGGTTTGGAAACAAAATGCTTGATAAGTACAGCTTCTAAGCTAGATTTAAATCTTAAAATTAGATAAAAGGTAACAAAACACCGGCGTCGGTAGTTAGCGACCCGTAAAAAACTGGGCGTATCACCAACCGCCGGTGTTTTGTTGCCTTTCATGTAATTGCGCATGTACTTAACAGCCTATTTCCTAACCAATGCTTGGTATTTTCTATTGTTATATATGTACGTGTAGTTTGTCTATGGACATTTTCCAGCTAACTGTTAACAGTGCATTCTTGTTCGTATGCCATATTGAAATCATCACATATCGGCCGGTATAAAGTCTAGATTATTTTTAGTGCGAGTGTACTCGCTCTATTATTTTCCTTGTAGGGTGTAGAGTCTGTGTACCTCCGGTATATGCGCAGATTCCAACTGCGCACGCGATACCGGAAGTCAATGTCTCATACCGTTTAATAGATTTCGCCGTGATTTTAGTGACACCAACCATTCAAAAGCATATACTAAGACATACTTGTCAGCGCTAATCTACTATAAATTAAGAACAGTGACATTACACGGTGCTTAACGCATTTGTTTTGTGTAAACTTCAAGCGGCGTATCATACAAACTCGGTCACGATATTCTAAGCATCTGATTGTCTTCGGTACCTTCCGGAACAATACAATGCAATTCAGGTTTAAATAGCCAATAAAAGAAAGTGACGAAACGGATAACTTTTAGTACAGGCCACATATCTAATTTATTTCATATCATCCTAGGTCCTAGGTGTACGTTCCACTACCGCTTACTAAATAAATCCTGTGACCACAGTCGGCATTTGCTGCAGTTCTACTAAATATTTCTAAAATCCCATATCCTTGCGAAAGAGAAACAAAAAAGACAATATATAATATCAGTCTGGGTGTCTGAGCTCTAGATCTAATGTACCAAAGAAAGGCGTTCAAGCGTGGCACAGGTAAGTCGCCACGTGCACAGATTCTGGACACTGTACATGTTCTAGCGGACGACTTTTTTGAACAGCGAAACGACTTTATCGTATTAATATCAATATAATAATAAACATACTTCTATTCAACAAAGAACAAACTTAACAAAGATCAAAGGTATTTCACATTTAAAGTTCTGATGAAGTAAAGGAAAGTTTTAATTACAATACGCCACCAAGGGCGTAAACCATCTCATTGCAATAGTCCCAAGGATAAAGAGCGAAAGCGCTACGTACACCAACCTGTTCCCGATGATGATTCTATACTGAAAATTAAGGTTAGGAAGTATAATTAGCGAACACTTAATGTCTAACAGACATATTTCTAGGCTTTTTTTCATAAATGAACACATTTGCTCACTGATCCTTCTCATTTTTCATCCAACCAAAACAAATGCTTATAAACCAATATTTATGCAGAAAATCACGTCAATTTTAAAAGATAACACCATTTCACATCTTGCACAATAACCTTACC